>NC_091467.1:20101708-20220787 GCF_027789765.1 Dendropsophus ebraccatus
GTATTGCTAGTGCTTCTGCTTACATATATAACTGTGTCTGGACCAGGGCTTTAGCAGCCCTGCAGTTCCCAACACAGCCATTGGTGGAGGCAGAGGGCTGTGCCAATCCTTACTGCAACTACTCAATGTAAAAATGTAAAAAAAAGTAATAATTCAAAGTTGTATAAGACTTTATGAAAAGATCAAAAAAAAGGATTCTCCTGAATACCTTTAAAAAGACCACAACCTCAAGAAAAGAACAGTGAAGATAGACTACATGGAAATGTTTAGGACTGTCTGGTAATTTTATGGTGGCAAAAACGGCCATGTATTTGTTCACCTTGGCTAAAAGTGGGGCGTCCTGAGTAGGGGCCACCCTTTATGTCATCAGTTACGACATACGGAAAGAATTTGTTGTCATGATATCATGGGGGGGGGGGGGCATAACTCTATATCTACATAACAAAGAGAACAAAACTTTGTATCAACAAAACAATAATGATGACAGGATGTGCTCCATTTTTTTCCGTACTGCCAGTAAAGAAAAGAACCGTCAAGAGCTAGGTAGTGTATGAGAGCACATAAAGCATATAAATGACTTTTAATGCCATATCATTTGGGTTTTGTGTGAAGAAAGACGGATCGCAGCCATTTACATTAAAGAGGCTTATTGAACAGTTCCTACGCACAGCCCCTGAATGCACAAGTGTTCTGAAGAATTCTTTCACAAAGGGCAGATTTTTTACTTGAACAAATGAGCTATGGATGTTTTCAACTGCGGCTCTCAAGGCCGTTTATTACATATGTGCCTGAAAAAGAACAAGTTCTTCGTCGTAATAATCCCAACAGAACTAAACTTGAGTTGCATTGAGTTCTTCCAGTTCCTTGAAGATGGAGAGTCACAATTGCATAAGTACTGAATAGTCTTATTTCTGCAAACAGAAAGTATATGGAGGAACGATAAGTAGAAGTAGTGTCTGCATTCAGCTCACCTTGGCTCAGATTCCATATAGTTCCAGTTTTGAAAAGACTATTGAGAGATGTATCCAGCTTCTCTATTTTTAAAGGGGTTATCCAGCGCTACAAAAACATGGCCACTTTTCCCCCTACTGTTGTCTCCAGTTTAGGTGCGGTTTGCAATCAAGCTCCATTTACTTCAATGGAACTGAGTTTCAAAACCCACCCAAACTGGAGACAACAGTAGGGGGAAAGTGGCCATGTTTTTGTAGCGCTGGATAACCCCTTTAAGGAGGCTGTCCTGGTTTTAAACTACCCCAAATACTTCTTTAATAAAAAAAAAAAAAAGTTTCTGCTAAATTGTCCCTGTCATTTCAGCAAAGTTATCACAGATGAATAGTACAAGTGAATATAAGAAACTTTGTAATATATCTTATCAGACAAATAGGCTTCCTTCTCCTGTTATCAAGCATCTTCCTTCTCTTCCCTTCCTGCTAAAAACGGTCATTCACTTTAAAAATCAGCTTAGCAACGACTTTTGTTTACCAGTTATGATTTATAATCTGATCCCTGATCTAGCCATAAGTGTACGGAGAGGGGGGGAGGAAAGAGGTGACAGATGAGAGGACAACAGCTAAAAGACAATTTGCAGAGCAAACATTTGCTGAATATGCCATATACCTGATACTAATGGGCAGATATAGTGCTGCTCCTGTACACACACAGAACAGCTCATCCTGAAAAGTCACCTGAAACGACAGGTATGCTTTACGCTCATTTTACATTACGTTTTTGCTTTTCGAGGGAGGTATAAGTCCAATGGAGGGTGGCAGCGTTTTTTTTATTGGATAGAACAACATAGCCTATTATGCTATACTATCCTTTATATATTGTAGTATGCTTATATATGCTGACCAGAGGCCAAATAGACACATCTTTAGTCTGCATTTTGAAACATATGGACCTATAGACCTTCCTACTTACATACAAATTGTATGGCCAAAACTCAGTGTGAACCCTGCCTTGGTGTACTCCAAGTGGCCCTTCTGTCGTGATTGTTACAATATAATGCTAATCAGACTGGCACACAAGAGGACTATGGGATCCCATAGTGAGCTGATGTATTGAGATGCTATATGAATCATATGATTAGACTATTGATGGGCCATACCCATTAGATAAATACTGGCTGAGCTTGCCGACTTTGGCTGGACAAACCAATTATCTAATAGGTATGGCCACCTCCAGACTCTCCTGATGGCAGACTTCTAGGAAGAGATGGATCAGGCGGGCATATTTTAACTACCCGATCCATTTGTGTTTGAGGAGATAAGTTGCCAGCAGAATAGTCGTCACCAGTAGTGTTGAGCAGACTTGCTGATCCGTTTGGGTTCGCCAACATTCTCCGAACCCAAAAGCTTAGCATTGGCTCACCGTGACTGGAGAAGTTGGATGCCACCCTAGGGCCCATGGCTGTATCCATGTTTTCCAAGACTCCCTAGAGTAGCTTCCAACTTCTCCAGCTGCCGGAAGTCAAATGCATTTGGGTACGGAGAATGTTGCCAAGCTTGGACGTTGCCAAACGCTCAACACAATTCATCCGTTTTCCTTTATCGCCCCATCCAGAGCACATGTGTGTATGATAAATTGGGCCAGCCATTAGAGAAACAGATCACTGATCTCAGGGAGACCAGCCAAACCATAACACTGCGGCTGCTAGCAAAAGCGCTCGATGCAGTAAAATCCTAGGTGCATTGCCCCCTGGGAAACATGAATATGCAAAAGAAGAGCCAGTGGAACCTCATAGAAGAGTCTCAAAACACAGGACTAGCCAGATATCCCGCCGGGAAGGACCCAGCCAAGGGGTGGCTCCTGTAAGGAAACCACCAAAACCACCATATTAAGTGGCCCGATAAGTCAATGTAATGACATGGAAAAAACAGCCATTGGCAAGTAGTATTTTAGTGTGTGGCCAGCTTTAGGCTATGTTCACACTACGTAAAACTACGGCTTTAGTTCTCGCCGCCGCTCCAGCCGCTCGCTTCACTGTGTGCTATGGGAAGCTCTGATGCGGGCGCATGCTGATGCGCCTGCATCAGAGCTCCGCGGCCGGAAAGATCACCCGATCCGGGCTAAGATCACCGTGATGGATCCGGGCTAAGACCGGCCGTTCACGTAATGTGAACATAGCCTTATTCTTGAGGTCTGAATGTACGGTGATAACAGCGGAGATACCATACGTCTTCTGACAAATACCGGGTGCAAGCTTAATTTCCTTTTCTTCTGTACTCCGTTTCTGAATCCTGAGCTTAAAGACTTTGTTAGAAATCTCCTGGATGATAAGCTGATTCTGAGGTGTCCTGCTGATGCAATTCTCAGCGGGCGGTTGTATATCAGAGAACATATTCAGCAGCAGGTGTTCGGTTTCCTCGCAGCTCCACCGCAGGGTAAATAAAGCATTACATATTTCCTCGGCTAAATCATTAGGCTGCCGCTGTAATGTGCAGACGTGCTGGGTCCTCCAGACCAAGAGATACTTCTTGTTGGTCTTCTCTGCTTTAGCTAAGCATAGAACCAGCCCTTTATATAGTCAGAATGTGCAAATAGTGTATCTCAAAATGGTTATTCTATACACGACCACCACAACCAGTTTGAGATATCCAACAGCCTGCTCCATGTCACAGTAAACCAATGTTTTTAGGGTTTTATTTTAAGACTAATTGTGAAAAAAACTATTTTCTATGTAAAAATTTTGAATTGCGAAATCCAATAACTATGTCTACAAAAAAAAAAAAAATTACACTTCTTGGACTATCTGCCTTACTTGGCTGATTATCAACTGTTTAGGCCAATAATCATTTAGTGTAATGGGGCATGTTGAAAGGCCATGATTGGCCAACATGCACAAGGTCAGCTGATCGTAGTCTTTTGAACATGTTAAAGATCCCAGTTTGTGCAGTGACGGTCTTCTGTGCAATAGGAGCACTGCTGACTGCAATGGGCCACCCGAACAATCTAAGGATTGTTCGGGTGGCCCGTCCCACTGCTCCCCACTCGCTGTCTGTCCATCTAATAGCACAGGCAATGAGTAGGGAACGAGGGTGAAGTGAATGCTGAGCTTCCACCAGATTATCAGGCCATGTGCTTGTTGTAGTTTTGGGCAGCATGAAACCAGACACAAGGCTTCTTTTAACAAATGCATGTATGTGGTATTTTGCATCAGTGTGTATGAATAATACACTATCTGTGTTGGAGGCTCTGTCACAGATTACTATGACACTTACCTTCACTGCTACCCCCCACTGCCAGTATCACAAAGCTCTGGTCCCTGCTGGGCAGCATTTCTAGCTTGTGTACCCAACGAGTGGCCACAATGGTGCCAACTGGAGCTCCAGTGTCTAGTAGTGGGGATGGTAGTGTATGGGTTTTCTATTTACCCCCTCCCTAATTATGTAAAAAAAATATTGCTGCCCAGATAGCTCCTTTAAGTTAATCATATTAATAATTGCTTAGTATTTGCCCTAGAACAGGTCCAATTACGTTAAAACGGTGTAGCAATATACTGTGACAACTAGACGTGTCCTTGAAGCCAACCAGTAACTATCATAGCCTTCTTAGGTTTGAGATTAATCTCCTTTTAGTCCTTTTGTTGGAGCAGCTGCAGATGAAATGAGTCCCTGCCGGGTGCCCTGATTACAGAATAGGTTTCGACAGCAGAGAACAAGTATTTGCCAATGTAGACCACAACTGTATTTAACTTTACACTGGCACTATAGCTGGGAAGACATGCAACATTCTGCTAAGATCAAGGATACATGATCATACATTGTTACTGAGATGGAGTAGAAGTAGAGATGAGTGACCTTCGAGTACGTTCGGGTTGTCCGAACCCGAACTCTTGGCATTTGATTACCGGTGGCTGAAGAAGTTGGATGCAGCTCTAAGGCTCTATAGGCCACAGGCTGTATCCATGTTTTTCTAGGACTTCCTAGGGGCTGCCACCCAACTTCTTCAGCCACTGGTAATCAAAGCAAAGATTTGGGGTTTGGACTGACGTCGGTTCTGCTACCAAAAACATCTACAATGGCCATAGCCTCATCAGAACTGGGACCATGGAAAATGGCAGCCTCATTCTATGAATCACATTTTCTTTTACATGATGATGGTGGAGGCAGCATGGACAATGTTTTAGTGGAAAAACCTGTGTGTTTAATTGGGGATGTTACCACCCAATACACATTAGTTTGGACAAACCTGCAGTTTTTTTGCAATGATACACTAACCATAGTATGTATAGTGACCCTACACCACTCCCTACTGTCACATCATCACAGTAGTCGCATACTTCCTCTAATAGCCACCATTCTTCTTCCATCACCTTTTTCGCATGACAAAAACCATATCTGATCCAACTAGGGCTTTTCAATCAAGATCTAAACACATGGGGGGACATTTATTGAAGTTACGCTGGTGGCATGCCATGCGCCACGGAGGTGGCGCAAATTCTTTGCTGGTATGCCAACTGTAACCCATGCTCGCCTGATAGGCGATTGGCAAGGCATGGCAAGATAAGGATGAGGCGCGGGCCACTCCATCACGGAACCTTACCAAGATTTACGTCTATTAGTCGGCGTAATAGTCCGTTCACACTACGGATTCAGCGCAGAGATTCCGCAGGGTACCTCCGTCTATGGTCTCTGTCTATCCCTCCTGCTATGCCTATGATTTTAGATGTGGGCCTAAAAAACGATCAGCCAATGCTCGTTTATTGGCTGATAGTTAACTCTATTACAGGGAGCGATAATCGGACGAATCACTCCGTGTAAGGGTCCGTTCACACCACGGATTTGGCGTGGAGATTCTGCTGGGAACCTCCGCCCGTGGTCTCTGAGACGATTCCTTCTGCTATGTCTTTGAATAGGAGGGCTTGTGCGCCTCTGCTCAAAGAATTGACATGTCAATTATTTGAGTGGAGAGGCGCGGAGAGCAGAGGCGCACAAGCCCTCCCATTCAAAGAAATAGCAGGAGGGATTCGGCACCGAGACCACGGGTGAAGGTTCCGGCTAAATCTCCGCCCCAAATCCGTAGTGTGAACGGGCCCTAAATCATGGCAGAAATCTACACCTGCTCAGATCCCAATGGATTTACCTAGAAGGCATTTTCCCTTTTATTAAATCAGGGCCGCTTGATACATAGGCCCATTTGACCTCAGGTTATGTGTGGTATTGCAATTCAGCTGCATTCACTTCAACGGAACTGAGCTGCGAAACCCACACCCAGACTGAGGACAATGCTAGACAACCCTCTCCATACTCCTTTATTATGATTCCTAATTAGATATACAGTATAATGTTACATTCACAATCTGTTCAGCATTGTTCTACAGGTATATAAGTAAATCCATACTTAGATGATTTGCCGTAATGACAATGTAATTAACCTGACTAACACGTCCACGGTGACTTCATGAACCTCCATCCAGAGAGCCTTCAATAAATCTTAACTATCAATTTTCCCGATCCTGACTAGTACATTAGTTGAAGTAAGTATGACAAGTCAGCATCTAATATAGGCAGTAAGATGCACAATGTGGCTTATAAATATTCTAATTTACGTTGTTAGCAAGATCAATCATTCCTTCTCAACTCTTTGTTAGGTAATTCATAACCATTACTGTGCCTCATTCCCCCGGTTATAGATAAATGAGATTTAAATAGACCAACGCACGGTGCAAAAACATGAAAAAATGTGAGTCGGTCCTGACGGACCATTCATATCCATTTAGTCAGTTAAAGTGCTGATTCACTATATTACAAGACCAATGAGTTGGAAGCATTTTCTGTGTTGTTGAATGAAGCCATTTACCAAAAAAAAAAAAAAAAAAAAGAGTGCCTTTCCCATCTTCAAAATGTTTCCTAATTTCGGCATTTACTCCTTTAGACTGTGATATATGTTACAGGGGAGGATAGTGTGTGCTTACACTGATATCAACCACTTAGCCAAGTGTCTCATACCCAATACTGTATACATCTGACTGATGTCTTAAAGGGATTGTAGAATGAAGCAAAGTTGGTAATATCAGAAGTGTATTATATACATATATGTAAAGAAGTACAAAATGTGCTGTTTTTAGTAAAACAACTTTCAGCCCTGTTCTGTTTTACTCCCCCATGGATCTGATCACTTCCTGGTTTCCCCTCTGAACTGTGACTGTTCTGTTTCCATGGTTCTGTTGCCATGGAGACCAGTGGAGCATTTCCTGGAGATTGCAGTTGAACCAAGCATGCCTGGTCCACCTTGGTGGGTCGTAACCAAGGGTAGCCGATTATCAAAACAATGCATGCAAAAACCACTGCAGAGACACCATCACGTGTCTTGACGTCAGTGAGCTAGCAAGACCTTCCTCCGGGAAGGAACAACCAAGCCAAGAAATGTCTCCAGTCAAGAAAACCACCCAAGCAAGGTATCCATCCACAGACAGCTGTTTTGGGTATTTGCCCCTCATCAGTGTGGAGTAGGATTCTGGCTAGTGGAAGCAATTGCCTAGTAAGTGCATGCAAAAGGACACTGGTTGACCTTAGGGAGATCAACCAAAACACCCCAGAGACACCATCATGTGTCTCGACGTCCTGGGAAATCAAATATGCAAAAAAACACTGCAGAGACACCATCACGTGTCTTGACGTCAGTGAGCTAGCCAGACCTTCCTCCGGAAAGGAACAACCAAGCCAAGAAATGTCTCCAGTCAAGGAAAAAACCCAAGCAAGGTATCCATCCACAGACAGGTGTTTCGGGTATTTGCCCCTCATCATTGTAGAGTAGGATTCTGGTTAGTGGAAGCAATGCCTAGTAAGTGCATGCAAAAGGACACTGGTTGACCTCAGAGAGATCAACCAAAACACCCCAGAGACAACATCACGTGTCTCAACATCAGTGTATTCTAGGAGATTGCCCCCTGGGAATTCAAATATGCAAAAAACTGCAGAGACACCATCACGTGTCTCGACGTCAGTGAGCTAACCAGACCTTCCTCCGGGAAGGAACAACCAAGCCAAGGAATGTCTCCAGTCAAGGAAACCACCCAATTAAGGTATCTATCCACAGACAGCTGTTTCAGGGTATTTGTCACTCATCAGTGTGGAGTAGGATTCTGGCTAGTGGAAGCAATGCCTAGTAAGTGCATGCAAAAGGACGCTGGTTGACCTCAGGGAGATCAACCAAAACACCAGACACGTGATGTGTCTCTGCAGTGTTTTGGTTGATCTCCCTGAGGTCAACCAGCGCCCTTTTGCATCAAAACAATGCAGGCACATGGGAATTAGCAAGTCTATATCTCTGAAATGTTCACAAATGCCTGTACATTGGAAATGTTTCATTTCACATAATGCTTCAGTATAGACCTTTTTTTTTTTTAGAGGCACAATCCCTTTAAGATGGCCATAAACATTCAATAGCTGTTGGCCAGACGTTCTCTAAGGCCATAAGTAAATGTTTTTGTCTTCTGGTAAGCTGCTGCCAGAAAGCTCTTGGGGGTCTACTCTCTCTGAGAAAGAAAAGGTCAGGAAATTGGAATCCAACATGCCTATGTCTCCCCAAAGATTAGGTTCGGGGGGGTCACCATACACTTAAGAAAGTCATCCATTAGATTCTGCCCTACTTTTGGCAACAAGATTAGTTTTAACATCATCCATAATATATACTTTATAATTGTATATAAACATATCCTTAAAGGGGTATTCCGCTCAGGTAAAATATACACTGAATCATCCTTCCTCCTGGACACTAACAATTCATCCCCTACTAGTCATTATCTTTTCAGTCTCCTTCCTCTATTTCTAAGTCTGCTGCTTCCTGATGAAGGCACAGAAATATGTGTAAGCTGTTCACTCTCTGATCTCCATTCTCCCTCTCCCTTCCAAGATGGCTCATATAAACATTGTCCCTGGCCAGCAGTTTCTGCACTCTGTAATGCCAAGAGGGCTAATCTGAGTTCAAGTTGCTGGTGACTTTACTGTGATTAACCCTCCCAGCATTACAGAATGCAGAGACAGCCGGCCAGGGACAGTGGAGATGGAGAGAACAGCTCAAACACAGTTTTGTATGTCTTCAGCAGAAAGCGGCAGATCAGAATTGGAGGAAGGAGACTGAAAAAAATAATAAGTATGTAACAAATTGATAGTCTCCAGGATGGGGGATGATTCAACATGTAACTTAATTGACCAGAATACTCCTTGAAAATGGGACATTTATAACCTTTGCATATGATAAGTGTCTAATCAATGTTGACTTTGAGAATGGGGATCCCATATCGTCATTGAAATAGTGATGGAGATAGCCAAGCTCTGTACAGTACCTGATGCTGCTCCATTCACTTGCTATAGGAATGATGTAGATACATAGCGGAGTCCTAGCAGTGATCAGTTAGGTTCCTGTCAATGGGATCTACTGCATTCAAACCCATGGGGGTGGGATTTATGAAGACCTGTGTACTCGTATGCCAGTCTTAAATTAGGCCCCGTCCCTCTTTTTTTCCGTCTGGATTAACTAAGAGGCACACGCCTATTAGTAAATCCGGACAGCCCGGAGCCCAACCCTGTGTCCGGTGTACCACTTCCAGCAGTTGTAGGTTTGGATCATGATTTACGCCTTCTCCCTGCCCCCTGCCCTGCCCCCCCCCAAGCGTTTTCCCGATGGGCCGGCGTGGGATACGGCAGAAGTACGCTTGTAGGGTAAGGCATCCTATCCTATAATGTTCCTTGACTGTATTATCCGTATTCATGGCAAGCATTTATGACCAGACTGGGTTGTCCATCCCTGACGTAAAAATGATAGCTATTGCCGCAATTACAAGTTTCCAATAAACCTCAGGGTTCTAGTTTGGGACCTTGGTTAGGAATCACTCCTTCAGACGAAATATTATGCTGACACCTTGTGCTATAAGCCGTCAGTGGCGTCGTCTTCCAGACGCTGCCGCAAAGATCAATTCACCGTACAGAATTCAGGTGCTTGTCTGAGTGAAATATGTACGGTTTATGGTTCAGTCCATTAAACTCGGCTAAAACGACATCAATCCAGAACAAAATAAGCTCGGCTGTATTGTGTATACCATGCAGATTGTGGAGTTATGAGGAATTCATATCATAGACGAGAATATAAAAATGACACCAATATCATGAGTCCTCGGTTAAGTAAACCAGTGACGGCTCAGGGTGTGCTAGAGAGGGAGCAAGGTTGCTATATTCACAGACTACATTTTATAACCAGCAATAATAGAAAAGAGATTTTGCGCTGGAAAGTAGTCATAGCCATTGGGGAGATTTATCAAACATGGTGTAAAGTGAAACTGGCTCAGTTGCCCCTAGCAACCAATCAGATTCCATCTTTCATTTTCCAAAAAGTCTGTTAGGAATGAAACGTGGAATCTGATTGGTTGCTAGGGGCAACTGAACCAGATTCACTTTACACCATGGGGGAGATTTATCAAACATGATGTAAAGTGAAACTGGCTCAGTTGCCCCTAGCAACCAATCAGATTCCACCTTTCATTTTCTAAACAGTCTGTGAGGAATGAAAGGTGGAATCTGATTGGTTGCTAGGGGCAACTGAGCCAGTTTCACTTTACACCATGCTGATAAATCTCCCTTAAAATATGTACAGTAATACCTCGGTTTTCGAACGCTTTGGAACTTGAACTGCTTTGTATTCAAACGAAAATTTACCCAGAAGTAGTGTTTGAAATTAGAACTTTGCTCGGTTTTTGACCGTTTTTCAAACGTTTTTGCGAGCGTGGATGGTGGGTTGTACCTGGCGAGTTAAGCAGTGGTGAGGCTTCACATACAGTACAGTGCTGTATAAGACTGCTGGAGTGCATATACAGTGCAGTAGTAGTACAGTCAGTGCACCACCATCTCCTATACATTACAGTGCTGGGATGGGGGGGACGCTATACAGTAAAGGATGGGTGAGGAGTTGGTGACTACTGTACTATAATTGCTGGTTCTGATGAACATTTCTTATGTTTAATGTCCTGTACAGTATAGTGCTGTTCTGTACTGTACTGTAGTGATTATACTGAGCACTTATCAGTGTAATAAATGACTATTGTAGGTAATTATTGGCGGCTGCTGGAACCAATTAATCACATTTACATTATTTCCTATGGGAAGACACTGCTTGGTTCTCAAACTGCCTTCCGGAACCAATTAAGTTCGAGAACCGAGGTACCACTGTGTTTTACAATGATCAAACAGAAATACCTCAGATTCGGGGCACATGTAGGAAACACTATAGGAAAATAAAACGGGGAGCTTCTTCCTTTAGCCGGGTAACAACTCTACCCATGGCGAGGCTATAGTACAGCCCCCCGTGCACCAAACCGCCTAAGTAACATGTGTGGTTGCTCTGGTAGAATTGGGCCATCCATGTATTACAGCCATTGCAGTTGAAATGCATGGTCAGCTGTAGTCAAGGTTTGGGATTCAGGACACGTGGTAGTCAGCTGAAATTTAAAGGGGTACTCCAAAATCTTTTTCTTTCAAATCAACTGGTTTCAGAAAGGTATTTAGATTTGTATTTTACTTTTATTTAAATATCTCAAGTCTTCCCATTCTTATCAGCTGCTGTATGCCTTGCAGGGAGTGTTGTTTTCTTTTCTGTCTGACACAGTTATCTCTACTGCCACCTCTGTCCATGTCAGGAACTGTCCAGGGCAGGAGAGGTTTTCTATGGGGAGTTGCATCTGCTCTGGGCAGTTCCTGTCTTGGCCAGAGATGTCAGCAGAGAGCACTGTGTCAGACTGGAAAGAACACACCACTTCCTGCAGGACATACAGCAGCTAGTAAGTATGGGAAGACTGGAGATTTTTAAATAAAAGTAAATTACAAATCTATATAGCTTTCTGACACCAGTTGATTTCAAAGAAAAAGATTTTCGCTGGACAATCCCTTTAATATGGGGTCATTAGATTGCAGAAATTGGTGTGAGTGATCTATGAGACAATCTTTGTACAGTGCTCTGGAGTATGAGACTCCATGTGTAATGATTCTGACAGGTCACTAGACTACACCTTTCAACCCAGCAGGTTTAAAGAAGACCCCGTTGGGTCGAAACGTTGCCACTGTATACGATGTTTAAATAAACCTCACCAAATTGAGACTACTGGATGCTGTCAGATCACTTCCTTCTTCTCTGTGCCGACATTTCGTCTTTTTTCTATAAAAGAAAGAAACTAAACAAAGGAAGTCCTAGTCCTTTGCGTGCTCACAGACATGGCTTGGTATTGATTGACATCCGTTCCTGAGCATGCACAGAGCAAGACAAGTCTTTGCTGCACGTATGTACAACTGCTGCATGTCCACATTCAGTAGCAGAGAAGCCTGGGGGTGCTTGTATTGTATGGTCAGCTCTCCTGTCACACAGCATTAAAACCTCTGTAACCTCACAGTGACATAATACTGACTGAATTGTTGCATTATAAAGAACATTGTCTCCTGGTAAGCTGCAGAGCTGATAATAGAATAAGTTAATTGTCCTCAATACAACCTGCATGACAAACAGGTGTCTTTCCTTGTGTAAACGCACAAAAAGGACTGGGACTTCCTGTCTCCTTTTTTGACCAAATATCAGCATGGAGGAAGCATAGACCACAGTTTGGCCGTAGAGGAATGTAGTCCAGCTTTTCACACCAGTGCAGAGGTGTGAGTTCACCATGGTACAATGGAAGACGAGTATCCACCACTTCTGGTACAGTCTGGCTGTATATATAAGGTTGATTGAAACATAGAAAATGTAATAAAAAAAAAAAAAAAAGAAAAAACTTCTTGCAATCACAATCGCTGTTGGTTTCTTTAAGAAAAATTGTAATTGTAATTGTAAAGGTAATACTCAGATGCCCCCAGGACTTATGGTAGAATAGAATAATCAAAACCATCAACAGGACATCACAGACGGAGGAAATATCAGACAAGAACGGGCCCAGAAAAAGACAGAAACATCAGACAGAAACAGACTGCTTGTGGCAGCAGAGACTAGCAAATCAATCTATCCACCACCTCAGGCTAATAGCTGAACCCTTAAATAGAATTAAGAAATAAAACAACCAGTGATTGTCATTTGCATTCTGTGTTATTAAATTTGCCCTCGGGGTACATCAATATCTGTATATATTGGTCTGGTTATTATAGTGTTTACAATGAATGCTGGGTAAGGAGATTACAGCATCCCACACAGGTTATTGCATGGCTCTGTGCGAGCTACCTGTCACATTGACTACAAAGTCTAATCTGCAGGCGGCATGTTACACAGCAGGAGGATAGCTGACTGAGCAGAGTGATATATAGTTTTGTGGAAAATGTCCTAGAATCATTGCTAAAGTAGTCAAGTGGGCGGTCTTACCCAGTGACTTACCCACACTACTCAAGTAGGGCCGCCTACTTGACTACATAGCTCAGAATTGGCAGAAATTTACATGAATAAATGATAAGTTATCCTGTTTCCCCCCCCCCCCCCCCCCCACAAAACTATATATCAATGTGCTCAGCTCCTATAACATTCTGCCTTCAGAACGGACAGCATTTACAATGTGACCAATTCTTTTTAAGTGCTCTTAATTGTGTATTTTGTGTGTCTATATTTTTCACAATTAGCTATAAAAATTGAAAAAGTTATGGGTCGGCTTAATAGTATTCTTAACATATATTGTATACAAGACATCGCCGAAAACCTGGCACAGCAAAAGCCTGGCATGGACAAATATTCAAAAGAATCACCACTGCTGCCAGCAACTATCTAAACAATAAAGGGGCACTCCAGCTCAAATCTTTTTCTTTCAAATCAACTGGTTTTAGAAATTTATATAGATTTACAATTTACTTCTATTTAAAAATCTCCAGTTTCCCCTTACTTATCAGCTGCTGTATGTCCTGCAGGAAGTGCTGTATTCTTTTCAGTCTGACACAGTGCTCTCTGCTGCCACCTCTGTATGTGACAGGAACGGTTTTCTATGGGGATTTGCAACTGCTCTGGACAGTTCCTGACATTGACAGAGGTGGCAGCAAAGAGCACTGTGTCAGACTGGAAAGAATCCACCACTTCCAGCAGGACATACAGCAGCTGATAAGTACTGGAAGACTTGAGATTTTTAAATAGAAGTAAATTACAAATCTAATTGAAACCAGTTGATTTAAAAGAATTTTTTTTTTTGCTAGAGTACCCCTTTAAAAAGAAGGAGATGACATGGAACTGGCCTTACCATGTATAATGCCTGCGCCTCCTTCACACCGTTAACATTAAGTTATAAAAATGAAAATAAACTCTAAATCTGGCCTTATTTCAGCCGATCACAACTCTTTAGAATCATCCATCATTTATTTGCCCAATTTCTATTCCATGTTCTTCTGTAATCTATTTAAATCTTACCCAGTTTTCATCTGAGTTCAACAAGTTTAGACAAGCGTTGGTAATTTTCATTTCATTACCTCCTCAGCAGCTGTTACAGTGTTTGAGCACAGGATTTCCAATCCGCTAAGCAGAAAGTGGCTCGCGGTCATGGAACAGGTAGCTTTCACTGTCTAACAGATTTAATTGGCCTGGCTATGTCTTTAAGATGCCGAGAACCCAATACGTTAAGTACTTAGAAAACAATCTAAAATAAAAGTCCATCATTCGGTGCTCTGATGCAGATGGAAGAGCTGAAGGCAGACCAGCACAATTTGAGTAAGAAATTTACCACCAAATGGAGGGCATGGATTAGAGTCCAGTCCTCTCCTGAGATGGCTAACCGGTGATAACTCTGTTGGTGGTACGTGGGACAATGTCCAGACAACCCAATGAGACGTATGGGCTAGGCTAACAAAGTAGAGCGTTGGATAAGCAGAGGTGGGCCGCAACCCCCATTTCCTTTTCCCCATTTGTTTCCCTCCTTTCTTCTCGCACAACTACTCTTCTTTCCACCCCTTGGCCGACAGCTTCCACTTTCTTTATACGTATCTCATAACTAGCATGGGGCTCGTGTTTGGTTAATATACCTAGTTACAAACCATAATTTGGTAGTTCATCCATACACGGCAACAGGCATCTAAGTTTCATAGCACTCATGGTTGAGTTACATCCGTAGCTCAAGCTCAGGCACTAGTCAAGAGTCTTCGTAAAGAAAATCAGCCACCTCTCCCCCCTCCTCCTTTTTCTGTGTTCTTTTCTATTTAAGACTTTGGGGCCTATGCCACGGAGCGATAACAGCCGAATCGGCCCAATTCGGCAGATTATCACTTTGTGGAGTAGAGACAACAATCAGCCGATGATGGTGTCATCGGCTGATCGTTTATTTAGGTACAACCCTAAAATCATTGGGCACCCACTGCGCATCGCTACGAGGAATAGCGGTGCGCAGTGGGCGACCTACGATACCACCAACAGCATACATTACCTACACATGTTGCAGAGCTTCTCCTGCGCTCCTTCTCCCGGTCCCGCGCGCAGCAGCAGCTTCAGAGCTGCCTGTCTGAGCTGACAGACCGCTCAGCCAATCACTCGCCAGGAACGCCGCGGCCAGTGATTGGCTGAGCGGTTTGTCAGCTCAGACAGGCCGCTCCGAAGCTGCTGCTGCGCACGGGACCGGGAGAAGGAGCGCAGAAGAAGCCCTGCAGCATGGTTAGGTAATGTATGCTGTTTAAACAAGGGCTGCAAGGACATCAGTAACGATGTCCCTGCAGCCCTCGCTAAACGATTATCAGGCAGTGGAAGAGGCCCAGTAAACGAGCGCTGATCTAGCAGATCGGCGCTCATTTACATTATTGATCAGGCCCCTGCAATAGGACCCTTTCTCTTTACCACTCTCCTTTCCCTTCCCTGGCGTTGTATGTTAGTCGGTGTATTTGTGTTTGCTTACACGTTTACTGTTGTATTATAAATGGGTTAGATGAATGACGACTACTTATGTGTCAAAGGGGTACATCATTCCTCTTAGTTCTAGTTTACAGACTATTTGTTATGAAGAGGAGGTACAATGCTATATCTAGCCTGTGTTCATATTGGAAGACACACACTGCCCCTATTCCACGGGTCGTTTTAGAGGAGCAAACGAGCGCTATTAGCGCTCGTTTGCTCCTCGTTCGCCGCTCGCTGCCGCCGCTATTCAACGCGGCGGCAGCGAGCGGGTGAGTGCGGGAGGGGCGGCGGGGAGCTGCGGGGGGGCTGCTCGGAGGATCGCTGATCGTCCGGGCAGCCCATAGGATATAGCAGCGTCTGCTGCCGATGCTCCTATTCAACGGAGCGACGGCAGCAGATCGCTGCTATATCAGTCGCTTGTTTTTCAACATGTTGAAAAACAAGCGACTGCAACGATCAGCCGACATGAACGATGTCGGCTGATCGTTGCACTCTATTTAACGGAACGATTATCGTCCGTAGCGGTCGATATCGTCCGAAAACGAACGATAATCGTTCCGTGGAATAGGGCCATTACCCTGTCAAACCACAGACTTTGATCTACATGTTATGTTACGGAGCTCCTTGCTCAAGTCAAACTATTCACAGAGTCTACCCAACCCATGTACACATGTATTTTGTATAATCTTAAATAAAAAAATATATATTGAACCATAAAATAAAAGTCCACCAAGAAGAGCTATTGGCGGTGACGGCTACAACTGGCCTATGCAAATGCTTCCATATTTTGAAGCCAAATTTCTCTTTAGAAGCCTGTACATACCTGGAAATGACAATACAGTTTGGCTCAGTAGAATCATTGTTTGCCTCCTAGGATCATAATATGCATACTAAGCATTTGTTCTGAAGGGTTATATGGGGAATAACTCATGACTAAAGAGGAGCACAACTGGAGCATGCTTGAGTCCGACTGATCGGCATTTGATTACTGGTGGCTGATGAAGTTGGATGCAGCCCTAAGGATGCCAGAAAAACATGGATACAGCCTATGGCCTATAGTTGTATCCATGTCTTCCCGGACTCCCTAGGGCTGCATCCAATTTCTTCAGCCAATGATATTCAAATGCCGAAATATGAGACCCAAGCATGCTCTAGTTGTGCTCATCTCTACATATGATTACGAACGGTCAGGCATGGGCTAATAGGAATAAAATTCTATTATCTTCCACGTTCTTCTGCCACTGGAATCCCAGCACTTCCAAGGTTCGGGTCGGCAAATTGAATTGCCACTCAGCCAGTCAAGGGCCGCAATTCCATATGTCAACCCCATAGGTACCCCAGAGCTCTGTAATACCGGTAGTACTGGAGCAGCAAGGAAGGTAAATATAGTATATATTTCTTCTTAGCACCAGCATAGTTCTTTGTTAAAGTTACTCCCAAAAATACCTCTTTACGGCCATGTGAACTTGACCTAAATGTTGTGCTCAACCCATTGGGCTACCAACATGGGCGAAATTCAAGTAAAAAAGGCCCTATTACATGGAGTGCTTATCTGCCGAATGAGGCAGATATTGCCCCCTGTAATAAAGACAACGATCAGCCAAGGAGGGAGCAAACGTTCACTCGTTGACTGATCAGTGTCTTTCAATCATTGGCTGCCAGCCTCATATCACTCTGTGTAATAGCCAATTACCGTCCGATTACGGCTGATTAAAGGAAGGACTGCATGGACATTGCTAATCTGTACAGCCCTGGCAGCACGATTATTGAACCATGTGATAGGCACTCTAGCAGATTGGCACTCGCTTACTACTCACGTTGGGTCACCTAATAACGTCTTACGAATAGACTATGATTTCCCCAACAAGTTGCATATGAATTGGTGCATGATCTCGAAAACATCACTTCCAACTCTGGACCTACAGCCCTATGGCTTCATGTTTGACCTTCTCAAGGTAAAAGGAGAAAACTTACCAATCTATAGACAACTGATGTACGATGCAGAGGAGCACTACAGCTCACGATACGGTTCTGAAGAATAACAACATTTCAACAAAATGTCCCTCATTACTCAGAGGGAAAGAGTTACATGAAATTTACAATCCAGACTCTTCATCGGGATGAGTCAAATACTTTATTGCTCATAGTTTCATTCTGCAGAAGCCGTTGACATTTCTCTTCATAAATTCGGAAAGGATGTCACAGTTCATCAACCACATCATGGCTGAAGAAGTAGAGAGGCTAAGGAGTCAACTGGCTGCATTGGTGAGCCTACAAGTCTTCTACCTGTCATATACCTGTCATATTTCAGCCTCATATAAATCATGCTATAAACAATGAAAAATATAGACAATGTTCAAGGAACGGATAGAACACAAGGCTGGATTTGCTTGGGGCAGTCACAGCCCTGCTATCTGTCGCAACCTGCCTATTGCCTAAGTAGATGCTCTGTTCCAACAGATATTGTTCATCCATAAAGGTACCATCCATAACTAGTGTTGAGCGGATCTGGGTTCAGCAACGTTATCCGAAAGCTTGATTCCCCATGGCATGGATGCCACCATTATGGATGCCGATTCCCCGTGGCATGAATGTGGTCGCATTCATGTTGTTCTGATGGACTCCGTTGCTGAACCCAAACATTTTGACAGATCCATTCAACACTATCCATAACTAGAGTGACGTAAGTATAAAAAGGGTAAATCTATCCAAAATAGTGCGGAGTGCGGTGCCATGTTAGTCAAAATATAAAACCACGGTCAGGGAAAGTGAATATTATAGACCATCTTGCAACCATGGGACCTATCAAGGGGTGGGATATATTAGTCAGCAAGTGGCAAATACTAATAGTTAATGCGCTGAAATATGGGCAAGCCTATGGCTCTATCTATGTTTTTCTGGTAGCCCTAAGGCTGTACCCAACTTCTCAACACTAGACATCACCAAAATGGCAGGTTGTGTGCGGAAAGGGAAGGCTATTCTGCTATGTCCTATCATACGGAAAAGCCATTGTAGCACAAATTGATGAAGAAGGTAGTGTTGACTATGATAAAAAAGTGCTGCATACGAAAGTTTGTGTAGCCTCAGGGCCTTATTATCTCTGGCCAAAAAAAAAACAAACTCTGATGTGGGTGGATCTAGTCACAGAAGAGTGGATCAGCTTCTTCCAGTAAACTTGAAGGTGAACAACCAATTGAGTCCTTGTATCACTGAGCAATAGTATGACGGAGTGATCGCGTCTGGTCACCGTAGATGAATCTGTCTTATCTGTCTCACTGTTGATAAATCTGACTCATCCCTTGATAAAAGCTAAAGGCTGAAACGGGCGTCGGGGTGGGGGCCACCTCAGGACTGTTGGTATTTACTATGTTGATGTTTTTAAATATTGTTAAATCAACAAAATTAATTTTGAGTATAATTATTTAGTGGTTTGGTATGTTTTCATATAGACGATATACAAAAAAAATATACATGATGAGATATATGATATTTTGCAGACAAGCTACATTCGTCTATAGTAGCATTAAGTAGACTTGATCTGTTTGGGGTCGGCAATATTCTTCGAACCCGAACGCTCAGCAATTCACTCCCGGCGTCTGGAGAAGTTGGATGCCACTCTAGGGAGTTGTGGAAAACATAAATACAGCCATAGGCCATAGGCTGTATCCATGTTTTCCTGGCAGCCCTAGGATGGCATCCAACTTCTCCAGACGCCAAATGCTGAGTGTTCGGGTTCAGAGAATTTTTCCAAAACCGAACGGTTCGGCAAGTCCTCTCAACTCTAGTCTATAAAATTATCCCACCAATGATGTGCAGTTTCTCCTCTGCACATATGTCACCAATACATCCAATTATGCTGAGCGGAAAGTGTATTTAGTACTTGTATCCCTGCCCAATACCGTAAGATATCACTCTCGCTATTTCTATTAATACTATGTACTCAAAAATACATATATTTTGGTAAAGTTGGTAGACGAAGCTTCTTGTCACCTGGAAGTTAAACAGAACATCAATATACTCTTGAACGTGTGCAGCGAATTGTGAGGAGAGTTTCTGCCTGGCAGCTCTGCCACCTTTGGGAAGAAGCCAACCTGCATTTATAACAGCAGACAGCCCTGCTCTCAGTAAACTGTGCCTTAATGAAAGAACAGCAGGGTGGTTCAAGAGCCACTGTAAAGCCCAGAAACCGAGCTCGGAAAATGGAATAAATAAGGGGAGAAGAAAGTGGGACAGACAGACAACCTTCGGTTTTACCCCGGTGTGCAGAATGCCAACCTGTAACAACACCGATCAGTGTTAATGGCCGAACGGGGATAAAAAGGAAAGAAGTTTTCATGTAATTTGCTAAAAAAAAGAAAAAAGCCTTAAATAAAATAGCAAGTCGAGAAGCCTGCAGCCTGCTGCTACTGAAATTTCCCCTGCCATAATCCGCAATCTAATGCCAACTTGCTTGGAATTGTGGCAGCACTAATCTGAAATAGAGCCATTGCTTGTAATACAGAACAGTTTTATAGTCCAGCAGGCTTGGGATCTGCAAGTGTCAGAGTCCTGGAAATACCAGATTACTACGCGTCTTAAAATACCTTTTTGGGTCAAGTCGAGTCTCTGCAGACACATTTCAGATCATCCACGCTAACCAAGCTGATCCTGCCGCTGCTGCTCCCATTACAACCCAGATCATCCAGGATGTTCTTATTTGATGGAGTTTGCTTCAAAGACCACTCTTATTGCCCTTTGAAGGTTTTATTGCTTATATAACACATGCTTAAACAATAGTCCAGCCATGGAACTTTGCCACAAAAAACTTTAGAGCCCCTGCACACGTCAGTAAAATCCTGATGAGAAATCCGGATAAATGTCCTGACCCATAGGGTTCTATTGGGCACAGACACCCTTTAAGATTTTCTGAAGGGTGTCCATGCTGGAAAATAGGTCTGGAAAATAAATAATATGTCCTATATTTGTCCAGAATTTTGGCACTGAATCCTATGGGAGCATCCGGAATTCCGGACAGCTCTGGATGCACATCCGGAAACTGTCCAGAATTCTGGATGTGCTACTTGCCAGTCCAGGCCAGTGGCAGCACCCAGGCAAGTACTATCGGATTCATGGTGTCAACAATTATGCAAACGTTCCTTTCTTTAAGGCCTCATGCGCACATCCGTGGCTGTTTTTAAAGTCAGGAAATACTGATCAGGAGGTTTTATGAAAACATTAGTATTTCTGACTTTAACAACTGAAGAACTGGAATTAAAAAAAGGCCATACTTACCTGCTGCAGGCTACAGCTGTCCTCTCCCCCAGCCTTCTAGCCGCAGCCGCAGGCCTCTTGTGGCCGGAGGAATAATGCTGCCTCCGGCCAGAAAAGTGGTGAATGGGGCTAGGAGCCAATGACTCCTTATCCTGTCATACACAGCACCGCATTTAGGTGTATGCGCATACATTTAAAGGGCCAGATGCAGCATCAGTCTAGTGACCAATCAAATTGAGTATGTGGTCATGGAAACTGGATTATGTTAAAAGTAGAGATGAGCGAACCGGGTTCGGGTTCGAGTCCATCCGAACCCGAACGATCGGCATTTGATTAGCGGGGGTTGCTGAACTTGGATAAAGCTCTAAGGTTGTCTGGAAAACATGGATGCAGCCAATGACTATATCCATGTTTTCCACATAGCCTTAGGGCTTTATCCAAGTTCAGCAGCCACTGCTAATCAAATGCCGAAAGTTAGGTTCGAATGGACTCGAGCATGCTCCAGGTTCGCTCATCTCTAGTTAAAAGTTTTGACCGGACTAGGTCTTGGTGCTGAAACCCACAGTGATCACTAAAACAGGAAGAAGCACTCTGCTAGGCACTTCTCTTCACTACTCTTCCCATCTCTCTCCTTACTATGTAGATAGCGGGTGCTTCTCCAGTCTCCTTCCAGCTGGGGGTCTCTGTACCCAGATATCAAGCAAAGCCTGCAGATTGCATGTAGGTGTTGTCCAGGGTTGGGCTGAAACCAAGGACCCCACCACTGCACAGTAAGTATGCAAGGGAAGTCTTGTATTAAGGGAAGGGGGGGGGGGGGGCGAGGGTTTCCAGGAAAAACTATTGATACCACAGGATGTGCTACCAATAAGTGATCGTCGAGGTCCTGAAACAGGCACCCCCGTCAATGAGCTGTTCGGTTCCACAGTAGACAGAGATCAGAGACAGTTCTCAGTATACTGTGGGTGCCGGACAGCTGATCCTGTGGATTTTATAGATGGTTCTATAATCATAATCATAAGATAAAGTCAATAAAACATACTCATAAATAGGTAAATCCAGTTGCCATTACTGGATTGCAATGATGCACCTTTTAGCGCCGTCTCAACGAAAATCAAGACAATTAGAATAAGCGCCATGAAATTAAGGAGGAAAGACTTAAAGGTGGGTTTAGCCCGGTAACTGCTGTGAAATCTCTTTCGTAGCCACTGGCAAGCTGTACGACAAATCGGTTTATGGATAGTGACATTTATTCTTACAATGCGTGTGGGCTGCGGGACAATTTCTCTGCTTTAACAGAACCCAGCTATGGCGCTAGAATAGTGCAGTAATTATGTGAACAAGCAGAGTGTGGGCAGCACAGATCCTATAGAACCTGCATTTGCTTATAAAAACATTCTATTCAGATGACTAAAAGTCACTTGCCTTCAGCTCTGGCAGGAGCCGAGCGGTGAGTAAGACACACTGACCTATTTTTGAGTAATGGCATTTCTCTGATAAGCACTTCATATTTACAGGGTCTCACCATGTAATCTTTCCTCACCTACAAAGAAATAATAAGAATTTTTTTTTCATGGTCTTAAAGGGGTACTCCAGTGAAAAGCTTTTTCCCAGTAATTGAAACACATTACAAAGTTATATAACTTTGTAATATGCTTCAGTCACCTATCTGCCTCCCTTCCCTATCTTTTCCCCCCTCAATCCCCCACCAGGAAGTGAAGTATACTCATTCTTACCTAATGACTGTTGACCCCAGGCTGTTTTGTGGCAGCCGTTTTGTGACAATGACATCATCAAGAGGAAGGCGGGTCTAAGCCCTGTTAAGAAAGCCTCTCTTTGTCAGATGACACAGGTTGCTCAGCTCTGATTGGCTGAACAAGATGTAAGCCATCTAACAGTTTAACAGAGTCAGTTAGACATCAAAGGAGACAAAGTGCATCATGGGAAAGCCCAAACCAGGAAGTAAAGAAAAAATGAAGACACCAACTGGAGCTTCAGGGACCTGCAAACAGCGGGAAATTCAAGAGACAGACTCAGGAGGAATGGTAAATGTAAAAACTGTTTATAACTGATTTTTATTTTATCAGCGCCGGTACCCTTTGTAGGTTTTATTGCTTATATAACACGTGCTTAAACAATAGTCCAGCCATAGAACTTTCCTTCCAAAATATCCTGAGAAATATGGATAGGTTCCTGATCCATAGGGTTTTACAGGGCATAGCCACGAAAGACTACCTATTGTATGGTCCCATAAAACAAGGTCATATGACCCTATGTAATAGAAATGGCAATCAGATAAAGAATCAGCAAATGCGAGCGTGTCAGCTGAACGCTCAATTCTGCTATCGTAAAAAATCACCAGAAGTCGCCTGTACATCTCCCCATGCAATAGAGGGATGTGTGGTTGGTAGCTAATCAATGATCAATCACGTAGCCCTGGACGCATTATTACCGAGCCATGTAATATCCTCAGTAAATGGGTATCGATCACCAGCACAGACGCAGATTCTTTACTGTAAGAGCAGTGAGAATATGGAAATCTCTGCCACATCATGGCTGATCCATTAAACAAGTTCAAGTGAGGCCTGGATGGCACAAGTTTACTAAGCAGCATGTGATATTATTAGGCAGGCATGGCACTTGTCACAACATGATCCGTGTACCATGCTTTAGGTTCCTTTCAACAGACAACTTCACATAGGAATCCACCACTCAGAAGCATAAAGAAGAGGTGGGTTTCCAAAAAAGTGGAGCTTTTAAAGGGGTAGTGCGGTGCTACACATTTATTCACTAAATAACACACATTACAAAGTTATACAACTTTGTAATGTGTGTTATTTAAGTGAATGGCCCTCCCTTATGCCTCTGCCTTATGCATCAGCTGCTCAGCCACGATTGACTGAGTATAGTTATGCTCAGCCAATCGTGGCTGAGCAGCTGATGATGTGCTGGAGGGGGGCCGGCATGAGGGACGGCTGGAGCAGTCAGGCTGGCCTCCTGAAGATGACGTGTTCGACCCAAGATGAGGTCAACAGAGTATAATGCACCACACTTCCGGGAGTGGGGGGAACACGGGGAAGGGGGCCATTCACTTAAATAACACACATTACAAAGTTGTATAACTTTGTAATGTGTGTTATTTAGTGAATACATGTGTACCACCGCACTACCCCTTTAACGTGGCCATACAACTTCAATATTTGGTGGCTGGACGATTGTTCAGCCGTCAGTTATCTCTCCCGTACAGCACCCGTCCTCCCCATACACAGAAACATTCGGCACGGCTAAGCGTTCCTGTGTTCTCTATAGGAAAGGTTATCCAGCGAAAATCTTTTTCTTTCAAATCAACTGATTTCACAAAGTTATAAGCAGGAGGAGTCGGCCAGAACAGACAGTACAGTAGATGGAGAGGACTGAACACAAAGCAGTGCAGCCACACATTGACGCCAACAGCACTTGCACCTTGTCAGTATCATTGTGTGTGACCAGTATGAAAGTGTTAAAGGGGTACTCCGGAGAGATAACATTGGTGTCAGAAAGTTATACAGATTTGTAATTTACTTCTATTAAAAAATCTCATGTCTTCCCATACTTATCAGCTGCAGGAAGTGGTGTATTCTCTCCAGTCTGACACAGCTGACACAGTGCTCTCTGCTGCCACCTCTGTCCATGTCAGGAACTGTTCAGAGCAGCAGCAAATCCCCATAGAATACTGCTCTGGACAGTTCCTGACATGGACAGAGGCGGCAGCATAGAGTATGTTGCCAGTATAAGGCCTGGTCCAAAGAGGCCTCAATCTGCTTCTTACAGGATCCTCTCCATAAGCAGTTTGTATGGTAGATGGGGATTGGCTGTAATCTATTAAAGCTAATAGTTATACTGTTATAGAAAACATTGTAATGTAATCTATGTACATCAGGGAACCAGCTCTTCCATGGACCTTTGCACCTCCATTTAAGTTCTCCAAATTACATCAAGGAGTTGCTATGTCACATAATTACGTGCTCTCGGCTGTCATGGCAACACCTCATGAATGGCAAGGACTGACAAGTTTGTTAAATACACCATGAAATAAGCTTGTAATACTACAGCACCCCGCAGTGCTAGACCTTAGAAATCATGAAGCCCAGAACATCAGCAACACTGCTAAAATACAGGTGAAAACACAGCATTCAATATGATCTGGTGTTTTATGCAATTTTACTTTTATGCTGAATTATCCAGATTCACTACTTTAAAAGGAATCTGTCATTACTAGAAATGAGCAAGACTGGAGCATGCTCGAGTCCGACCGTGCATGCAGCCTTAGGGAGTCCTGGAAAACATGGATGCAGCCTATGGCCTATGGCTATATCCAAGTTTTCCAGGACTGCATCCAACTTCCGGACACCGGTATTCCAATGCCAAATCATCAGACTCAAGCATGCCCCAGTTGAGCTGGAGCAATTACGTATGGGTGGTCTCTATATAGATATGTAAAACGAAAATACTAATCAACACATGTTACGGGGAAGCTGGAGGCTTGGGCAGAGAAATGGCAGATGAAGTTTAATGTGGACAAATGTAAGGTTATGCACTTGGGCCAAAGAAAAAAATGTACAGTTATTTGCTATATATAAAACTGCTACCAAACAGGGGTATTAGTGGACTGTAAACTCAACTATAGTGAGCAGTGCATGTAAGCTGCTGGCAAAAAAAACATGGATGCCTATGACAAGAACATAGTTTTGCCCCTATACAAATCATTAGTCAGACCACATATGGAACAATGTGTAGAATTTTGGGAACTTGCATAGAATAACAACTTTGCTGAACTGGGGCTGGTGCAGTGGAGGGCGACCAAGGGAATAGATGGACTGCAAAACCAAGGCAGATTATGAAACCTTAAGGCTGTATCAAGTGAGCGCTGATCTTTTAGATCAGTGCTCGCTTACGAGGCCTATAACACAGCTCGATAAACGTGCAGCAGGGCTGTATTGTCAGCAATGTCCGTGCAGCCATTGCTTTCCTCAGCCTCTATTATCTCTATTACACATGAAGATATCTGCCCTGATTTCACAGATAATCACCTCATGTAATGCGATCCGATCATGATATACAAATATTTTTTTGAAATTTGTGTGACTTGTCCTAAGAATATTTTAGGCAATTTTCCCCTTTAGATCTAATGTATGTACAGTACATTGCACTACTTATCAATAGAGGACATTGTCATTTCATTATACACTGTATATAGAGGGAGCGGATGCCATTAGTGAAGGATTGGTTTCGGCATGCCCTCCTTCCAACATAATAATGGCCTTAATGTGACAGTCTGGACATTTATTAGTGTCTCTGGTGATCCACATTCACAATATCAATATTCATTACTATAATGGATCTGTATTTTTGCAACCCCTGTTACTATATTGAAATCCTGACCACTCAATATAGCGGCTGACTTTAGCCTCAATGTAAGACACATGTATTGTTGGTACAAGCCCCCTAGGCTGTTTGGTTTTCAATACAAAACTATAGTTCAATCTGCAAAAAAAAAAATGAGACTCATATGGCTCCATAGACAGAAAAACTAAAAAGTTGTGGGGCTCAGGATTTGATAATTCAAAGCAATATTTTATTTACATAAAAAATAAGTTCACACTTACCTATGCATATACTTACCTATGCTCCCCAGGTGTTTAGCAGCCTGTTCCTTGCTCACCACTGATGCTTCTGGCTTATCTCTTCGGTGACAGCCTGCTCAGCCAATCACTGACCGAGACTGGACAGCCCCCAGACAGTCATTGGCGAAGCGACCTGTCATTGAAGAGATGAGCCAGAAACATCATAGGCAAAAGGCTGCAGGACACTGGGGGAGTATAGGTAAGTATAAACTTTATTATTTTTACAGTTATCAGCTGATGATTTTTAAGCAAGTTTACGGCCTATGACTGTATCCATGTTTTCCCGGACTCCCTAGGGCTGCATCCAACTTCTTCAGCCACCGATAATCAGATGCCGAACAAACGAAATTCCATGGACAACTAATTCATATGAATGGACATTGTGTAATTCCTTATTTACCCTATAGTGACACTGCAGGGAAACTGCACACCTGCTGGAAGGCTTCTCCACAGATCACTGCTGATTGCTGGGGTCCCATCAAGAAACACTGATCAGTGTGATCAGCAATTTCTAGCAGTACCTTTACAAGGAACGATAAATCGTGCGGCTGGGCCTGCAGTCTCAGGACCGTTTTCTGTGCAGTTTGTAGTTAAATCCATAAACTAATAAGTCTGTTTAGTGCACTGGGGCTAGACTACCCCCTATATCTCTGTGACACTGCCAGGCCTTGCAGTGAGGACAGTCTGTGCCAAAGCAGAGTCCTCTTTGGCCCTCACACTGTCAGCTATTGTCTCCATTCTCTACCACCTTCAATCCTCTGTCTCCCCATTAGCCTCTGCCCCTATTTAAGCCACCTGGCCTACTCAAAAGGGGCAAACCATATGTCAGTACCCTAGAACTTTCCATGCCTTTCCACCTTCACAGCCTTTTCACCTTTTGCACTCCCTGCCACTTCCCCTCCTCACAGTGCCAATGGGACTTTTTGACCCCCTGCCATATATCTGTAAGGTTAGGGCTAAGCAAGTGACTCCTGGTCATGCGACCAGGAACCACTGTGCCATGCTACCCCATCACACAAGTGAAGTAGGGGTCACGTTGCGATTCACAAGTAGCCGAAACTGCGCAAAAAACTACACCGTGGATGGAATGTAGTCTCTGGTGGATCACAACTTGACCCCATTCACTTATATGAATGATGGAGTTGCATGACACAGTGGTTCCTGGTCAACTCACCAGGAAAATGTAGAAATGTATGACTAAATAGTCAACTGGATGTTACCTGTCTGGGATTTGCTGGTTCTATCACCTTTGATTGGATGGCATTAGTGACCTGCCTCTAACTGGTGACACCCAGTTGACTATTTGGTCACAAATTTCTAGAACGAATAAAGGATGAATGGCACAAAAGAGAGTAAGGCTAGGTTCATAATGGGTTTTTGCAACCCGTTTTTTTCAACCGTTTTTTTTTTTTTTAAACTGATGCATTTGTGTTTTGATCCGTTTTTCCATTGACTTCCATTGTAAAAAAAAAAAAAACGGATCAAAACTGATCCGTTTTATTTAACAGACACAAAAGTAGTGTCAGCTATGTTTTTGTGTCCGTAAAAAAAAAAAGGATCCGTTTTTTTTGCAATGGAAGTCAATGTAAAAACAGATCAAAACGGATGCACACAAATGCATCCGTTTTTGCAAAAAACTGATGAAAAAAATGGATTGCAAAAACGCAGTGTGAACCTAGCCTAAGGGTACTATTTCACGAATGGATTTTTCGACGATTAAAGATAAGCAATCTCAAACGACCTCTATGGCGAACGACCTGAAATCGTTCACCCAAGTACACAGAACAATGATTGTTACTGATGACCGTTCTTGCGGTTTTCCTGTCGTCGCTACCGCGTTTGTCACGTCTTATTACACCGAATAATGTCCGAATGATTTGCAAAATGTTCAACAATAAAAATAGGTCCAAATTCCATCAAGCGACCAACGATTTCTCGTTGGTCCTTTAATGGTTCTCAGCTATTGAACAAAACAATTATCGTTGAATTATGAACAATCTAACGATTTTTCGAACGATAATAGCCCCGGGGAATAGCGCCCTTATAAGGAAATATGTTGCTTTCTTCTATTTAAAAATACATATTTTTTGTTTTGTTTTTTAAATGCAGTTCAGTCCATGTAGCAGACTTTTTTGTTAACACGCACTTACAATATTTGGAAATGCACTTGCAAGGTCACCGAAACAAAAAAGACGGGGCGGCCGGCGCGCTTCTGACTGCAGCTGTCAATCACCGGAGCAATTTTACATGATTGAGTCAAGAGTGCAGGGAATGTGGATGTGGTATCAGCATTAAACTCTGCACGTGATAGCATTGTGAATATTAAAGCAGTGTGAAGATAAGAAAAGAACGAAACGCCAAACAGGGGGAGGGGCGGCGGATGCATTGTTGCTGTTGGTATTGTATTATATTATATTATATTTTACTTGTTTGCAGAACGTATCGCTCAGACGCAGCCCATAGACTAGAAAGGTGCAGTCTTATAATTAAAATACACATTGCTGGCTAAACCTGCTGTGTTCAGCAAGGCGGACCAGCCAGCTAATGGGTATGGGGGCAGCTGAACAGTCACCCGGCGTCTGCTGTCAGGAAAAAGAAGGATCAGGCAGGCTGAAGCCAATGTTCAGATCTCTCGCTGTCCTGGGAAATAAGCGTTGCCAGAGGAGCCTCTCCGTGACTTATCCACCTCTCGCTAATAAAATAAGCATGCACATTGGGCTGATCCAAGCAGGCATGTTTCTGGGGGAGTTGGCAGAGAACACTGACCAAATGAGTATTCAGCCCTCAGCTATCTCATCGCTCTTGTTAGTAATGCCCATGTTGTTAGCTATGACAGCACAAGCTCTATATACCGTAGCATCTATTAAGGCGAGGAGTATGAGGTGGGCTTCAATGGCATACAGAGATGGCGCATCATCATAATGATAAATCCTGCCTACAGGTAACAAAAAAAAAGTCAAAATTGTCTGAATGAGAAATGTTATGCTAGAAAATACTTGTAAATAACTACTTAGTATTCTGCATTGGGCCATCACCCTGTTAACCCCTTCCCTCCTGGGCATATTTTCGTTTTTGCGTTTTCGTTTTTTTTCCTCCTCGGGTTTAAAAGGCCATAGCACTTGCATTTTTTCACCTACAGACCCACATGAGCCCTTATTTGTTGTGCAACTAATTGTACTTTGAAATGGCAGACTTAACTTTTGCATAACCAGAAAAAAATGATATGCGCAGTGAAACTGAAAATAAAACGCAATATTTTTTCATTTGGGGTGGTTTTGTGTTTACGCCATGCGCCATATGGTAAAACTGACTTGTTATGCATGTTCCTCATGTTATTACGATTACAACGATATGTAACATGTATAACTTTTATATTATTTGATGGCTTATAAAAAAAATCAAAACCTTCATGCAGGACATACAGCAGCTGATAAGTACTGGAAGACTGGAAATTATTAAATAGAAGTAAATTACAAATCTCTGGCACCAGTTGATTTGGAAGAAAAAAAAATGTTGCTGAATTACCCCTTTAAGCTAGCCATACTATTAGATGTGTGTCGATTTTAGTATGGCTACACAATGTCAAAAATAGGGAAAAGGCGGACAATTTTGCTATTTAAAAAGATATCTGCTATTGCTGCGATTTAGACTGCTATGCAATGCATTGAAATCAATGGAAAGACGAACATCCATGTACACAGTGTATTGATTAACGGACATTATTGCCAAGGACGTCAAAGTAATGATCATGACAATTATTTTCAGACGTTTATTTTTAGTTGCTCATACACAGTTTTTCTTTTGTCACCGTTCTTTCTCCGTTTATACTATTAAATTCAATAGACTTTTCAATTAAGCCGCATCCAAAGTCCAATTAGTAACCAAACTAGAATACTGTACCAGCAGCCGGCATTGCAGGGAAGGCTAGACAGCTACATGACGTCCGTTATTTTAGACTCAAAATGACGGACATCATTTGAAACAGAGCTGAAAAACATTGTGTGAACATAGCCTAACATGTTGGATGTCAAGTGTCCTTTTATTTTTGGGGAAATAAGCCGCCAGAGTCACAGTCTGACAGCAGCTTTCTCAGGCATGTTTGGCTGGGCTGAGAACAGGTACTGGGACCATATTAACATATGCAACAGAAATTTAATGGAAACATCTGTGGTGTAAAGCTACCAACAACTGAAATGGTTATTTGGATGCCTAATTCCTGCTTCCAAATCCGCATGGAAATTCCTCTTCAATTTGAAATGGCTTTTACTTTTAAGGGTTTTATGTGTGTGTGTGTGTGTGCATATGTATATATATATGTATATGTATGTGTATGAGTACTGTATATGTATATGTATTTGTATATGTTTGTGTGTGTTTTTCCAGTTACAAAGTATGAGATTCACAGATCATGTCTCAAGGATTGTTTTTGGATAATGAGAAAAAATGCAATTAGAAACACATTTAGGGTGCCTTCACACCTACCGGATCCACAGCGGATCTCACTTCTGCGGATTCGAAGAGAGAACCGCTGCGGATTCGGTACCATTCACCCCTATGATAGCTCATATTCGCAGCGGGATGAACATCCCGCTGTGAATATGTGCTTTAACCCCTCGCTGTCCGCAGCCCCGCCGCCGCATCCCCATCCCAGGCCGCATCCCCCATCTCCGGCCGCATCCCCCCCCATCCCCTGCCGTATCCCCCCCATCCCCGGCTGCATCCAACATCCCCCGCCGCTACCGGCAGCCCGCATCCCCTATCCCCGGCCGAGTCCTGCAGCCCGCCGCCGAGAGCATAAAGTACTTGGAGCCGGGAGCCTCACTGCAGCCGCGCCGCCGAGCAAGTACTTTATGCTCTCGGCGGCGGGCTGCAGGATGCGGCCGGGGATGCGGGCTGCTGAATGCGGCAGGGGATGGGGGGGATGCGGCCGGAGATGGGAGATGCGGCCGGAGATGGGGGATGCGGCCAAGGAAGGGGATGCAGCGGCGGGGCTGCGGACAGCGAGGGGTTAAAGCACATATTCACAGCGGGATGTTAATTCCGCTGCGAATATGTGCTATCATAGGGGTGAATGGTACCGGATCCGCAGCGGTTCTCGCTTCGAATCCGCAGAAGTGAGATCCGCCGTGGATCCGGTAGGTGTGAAGGCACCCTTACATACGTATTTCTTAAAGGGATATTTCCATCACTTAAATGTGATGGGAAATGCAAAAAAAAAAAAAAAGCAACTTTGCAAATGCATTGCATTAGAAAAATTGCTTTCTTTTCAAGTGTGGTCCCGTTTTCTTGCTGTCATGTGGACAGCAGTTGCCTAGGATCCCGAGCAGTGAGCGGTGGCCAGACAACGAGGGGACTGGTGGTCGGTAGCTGGTAAATATGTTTCTACTATTTTTATACCTCGCTCTGACATCCCACATGTCTCCAGGGCTTGGTATGTCCCTGGAGACATGTAATGCCAGAGGGAGACGCTTGTTCAGCTCGGCACCACTGCATCTCGCCCTCGCTCCCAAATACCCTGCCTGCCAAACCAGGAAGTGAGAGCGGGATGCTGCTGGGGTCGAGCAGAATGTAGGGAGGTGGGACAACCCCTTTAAGCAGGAAAAACTATAGAAGTCCATGGGGGAAAAAACACCAGAAACTTCTGCTGACCCTAAGAATGCACCAAAAATTTGGAAAAATCGCCACCAAAAAGCATTTATCAAACATGGTGTAAAGTGAAACTGGCTCAGTTGCCCCTAGCAACCAATCAGATTCCACCTTTCATTTTCCAAAGAGTCTGTGAGGAATGAAAGGTGGAATCAGATTGGTTGCTAAGGGCAACTAAGCCAGTTCTACTATACACCATATAAGATAAATCTCCATGTGCATAAGATGTATTATATGTCTCTATTGTCCTTCAACCAACATCTGACACCAGTCTTAAGGTCCCCATACACCTTCAATAACTGACGGCCAAATGAACGCTTAGCTCTCAGTTATCTCTCCCATCCTACTCATACACAGGTGCGTTCAGCACAGCCTATGTTCTTTATGGGAAGGGGAGAGTTCTCTGGCTGCAGCTCATCTCTCCCAGAACAAGGGGGTAAAGCAGTCCAGCTAAAGCTTTGGCTGTCCAGGCATGATGGGAATTGTAGTTTTGCAACAGCTGGAGGACCAAAGGTTCCTCATCCCTGCTGTAGAAACAACCCAATGCAGATTTATAGAGCCGACTCCTCCAAGTCCCAGAATTTCTGGAACTGTCAAGTTTTTCTATAGTAGTAACATATCGTTTGGCCCTTTTGCGGAGCAATCTTTCTATATAGTAATTGAAATACTGTTTAATATAACTCGGAATCAGACATTTTCCGATTTACAATAAGAACAATGCGCCCAATCTAATATTCCGCTTTCCTGGTTGAATTTACCTTCCACTGTAATTCAGCAAATCCATTACTCAACTCAACCACAACTTCCCTAAATCATTTCGTATTCACACATTTAATTCTGGAGAAAAAGAAAGACGTTGGTTTCGTAATATAAACTGGACGCCCAGGAGATATAAATCCAGCCTGTGGTGGCACAGAGTGGACAGGTGTGATTTCTCAAGCCAGCCCATTACTAGGCCCAAGCATCATGTTCCTGGCTGCTTCCATTAATTCTATTAGGTGCCCCTCCCGAGGTGTATAGTGAAGCCATAGCACTGACTTACAGGAGGCTGATGAAATGTATTCCCAGGGCCGGATTAAAGGGAGGGCATAAGGGGCACGTGCCAAGGGGCCTCCACCAGCCCAAACCCGGAAGTGGTGTCTGAGAGCCAGTCCCACATGCAAAAAGCATGTGGAAACCCTACCTGGACACAGCACTGGCCACACTGCATGCTGTCCAGGGAGGGAGGGAGGTGTAGGGTTAATCCTGTGTAAGCATCTCCCTCCTGGCAGGCTCAGACTCCCCCCTGGTGGGTCTTTGAACGGATTCTTCCTGTCAAGCTTCCGGGTGCCTGTCTCCTTCAGAGGTCCTCACTCCTCCTTGCCCCTCCCCCTCACCGAGGAGAGGACTGCGTGGGATCTTAGCAAGGAAACCTGATCTCTCCAGCAGGGATGTGACATCATGGAGCATGCTAGAGCATCTGTCACAGTGGCTGACAGGCTGAAGGAACAGAGAAGAGCCAGAAGAGAGAAGACCTGTCATCTGCCCAGATCAGGTGAGTATGAGGTTTTGTTTTGTATTGGCACATCAGAGCAGGGGTATATACTATAGAGGCATATATCAGAGCAGGGGTATATACTATAGGGGCATATATCAGAGCATGGGTATATACTATAGGGGCATATATCAGAGCAGAGGTATATATATATATACATATATATATATATATATATATATATATAGCCTGTGTGCAGCATATGACATGTAGCCTGTGTGCAGTGTATGATATATAGCCTGTGTGCAGTCTATGATATATAGCCCCTGTGCAGTGTATGGTATATAGTCTTTTTTTTTTGTGCAGTGTATGATACATAGCCTGCGTGCAGTGTATGGTATATAGCCTGTGTGCAGCCTATGATATATTGCCTGTGTGCAGTGTATGGTATATAGCCTGTGTGCAGCCTATGATATATTGCCTGTGTGCAGTGTATGGTATATAGCCTGTGTGCAGCCTATGAAATATTGCCTGTGTGCAGTGTATGGTATATAGCCTGTGTGCAGCCTATGATATATTGCCTGTGTGCAGTGTATGGTATATAGCTTGTGTGCAGCCTATGATATATAGCCTGTGTGCAGTGTGTGGTATATAGCCTGTGTGCAGCCTATGATATATAGCCTGTGTACAGCATATGACATATAGCCTGTGTGCAGTGTATGGTATATAGCCTGTGTGCAGTGTATTGTATACAGCCTGTGTGCAGTGTATGGTATAGCCTGTGTGCAGTGTATGGTATATAGCTTGTGTGCAGCATATGGTATATATAGCCTGTGTGCAGCCTATGATATATAGCCTGTGTGCAGTGTATGGTATATAGCCTGTGTACAGTATATGACATGTAACCTGTGTGCAGTGTATGATATATAGCCTGTGTGCAGTGTATGACATATAGCCTGTGTGCAGTGTATGGTATATAGCCTGTGTGCAGTGTATTATATATAGCCTGTGTGCAGCAAATGGTGTATATAGCCTGTGTGCAGCACATGACATGTAGCCTGTGTGCAGCTATATATGCCATGATCCTTAGGGTATATTCATATGTAGCATATCCGCTATAGATTATACACAGCCTTTAAGCACTTTCTGCTCTTTACTGCTTCAGGTAGTGTACATGGTTGGGAACTGAAGATGGGACCTAGACTTGCAAGTCCAGGTTCCTCCAGTGATTCACAAGTGTATATGCTAGCTGTGGTGACTAACACAGTGGGAAAGAGAGCACAGAAAGTGCTAAAGTGCTGTGTTCTCTCTCGCATTGAATTAAGTGGGAACACTCCACGATGCTCACCCCTCCCCCATCCTGTCTCTAGGGCCTGGCATCTTCCTCTGGACTGCAGCCTCTAGGGACCATCATATGCAGAACAGAGGAGGATGCTGAGCCATACAGCCAGGAGTGAGGAGGGGTAGGTGCTAAGTCTCCTACAGTAATCAGCCACCTGTATAGATTTCTGTATGGTTTATTTGTGGGGGAAGAAAATGGGGGGGGCCCCCAACAAAATTGTTGCCCAGGGCCTCCACCAACCTTAATCCAGCCCTGTGTATTCTGCATATAGAGTGCTACCTCTGGACTCTGACATAATCTGTAGGGGTGTAGCAAGGGGGGGGGCATCTACCCCGGGCGTAAAGCCGGGGGTGCCAGCCTCCCTGAACATGTGGTGTCTCACCACTGGCGTTCTTTTCTCTTATGCACCTGTCGCAAAAGCTTCTTTCTCCAGGTTAAGTGGTGATGAAGGTATTTTTTATAGTTTCACAAGTAGATGTCAGTATTTTGTATTCCTATGTATTGCACAGCTGAGGAGGTTTATGGGTTAATGTTTTGTTGTCTACCATGTGCTCTTATTGACCAATGGGAGGTGCTTTCTACTTCTAACCTCTCTCTTCCCTCTCTCATCTCTCATACCCACCACTCACAGGGTAGAGTGCATAGCCCCTGTAGGGAGTTAGTTACAGGGTGGAAGAAGTGCAGGTACACACAGATACAAGTAACTTCTCACTCTTCAAGTACTTCTTTAAAGTTCCGTCAGAGTACATTGCTACATTGGGTTGGGACTCCCTCAACAAACTCTTCTACTCTACTCTCAACTTTCCAAGCACTGCTACAACTACCTCTCTTCTTCTCTACTACTCCAAGCACCTCTTCAAGCACAACCGAGGTAAGCACTAAAGTCTATGTGAAGATTTATCTATTCTACCAAAGTGTGTTGTACTACTGAGAGACTGTACAGTAAAGCTGTTCTATTTTTGATATCACTTGGACTCCCGCATCCTTTCTACGCACCAGCACCCATACACACTAGCCGCACACCTTGGGTTATTTTTCCCATTTCTGTGGAAGGTGGTACCAATCTGGGTGGGTCAATTACTACTCAGGGCTACTGTGACAAGAGCCCAAGGGACCCATCACAACCCGGCAGGTCACCGACCATTTGGGGATTACGGCCAGCCACAACACTAAAATAGGTACCAACATCACACCTGTGTGCTGGGCAAGCACTGGCGTCACAACAACTAACACCTTTGGCTGAGCTGATACAACCACCAGTAGTAACAACATCCAACAACCAGTAGTATCAAGTCCCCCCCCCCCCCCCCGCTCTGCCTGTTGGTCATCAGTTAGTGCTGTTGTTATAGGCAAGGCTGGAGCAGGTCCCAGGGGGGAGGGGGAGAAGCGCCCCTACTATGTACTGTATGTATATATGTGTGAATGTGTTCTGTGTGTATTGTCTATGTACTATGTACTGTATACATATATGTGTGTATGTGCTCTGTGTATTGTCCGTGTGTTTACTATCTACTGTATGTGTATATGTACGTGCTCTGTGTCTATTGTCTGTGTGTTTTTACGATGTACTGTATGTATATATATATGTGCTCTGTGTCTATTGTCTGTGTGTGTACTATGTACTGTATATATATATATATATATATATATATATGTGTGTGTCTGTATGTGCTCCGTGTATTGTCTGTGTGTGTACTATGTACTGTATGTATGTATATATGTATGTGCTCTGTGCGTATTGTCTGTGTGTTTACTATGTACTGTATATATATATATATATATATATATATATATATGTGTGTGTGTCTGTATGTGCTCCGTGTATTGTCCGTGTGTGTACTATGTACTGTATGTATATATGTATGTGTTCTGTGTGTATTGTCTGTGTGTGTACTATGTACTGTATGTATATATGTATGTGTTCTGTGTGTATTGTCTGTGTGTGTACTATGTACTGTATGCATATATGTGCATATATGCTCTGTGTGTATTTTCCCTGTGTGTACTATGTATGCGTGTGTGTGTTTATATTAATTCCTTGGCATATATAAAAAAGTTGTCCTGCCCAGACAACCCCTTTAGGCCAGTTTCACATGTACAGGATCGCAGTGGATTGCATGTTGCAAGTTCCACAGCGAAATCCACAGCAATCCCGTGTCCTGTCATTTACATACTCGCAGTGGATTTTTCATTCTGCTGCAAGTATTTAAAGCCCCTTCCCATTTAACCCACTGCTGCCGGGCTAATACATTACCTGCCCGTGCTCCTGCCTGCTTCTCTGGCTCCCACCTCCCTGACTGACCGCTCAGCCAATCAGTTGGTGCGGTGAGGTAGTGCACTGATTGGCTGAGCAGGACACCAGGGAGCCAGGAGCTTGAGAAGCAGGCGGGAGCTGTGTTGCTATGCAGGGGATAGTGCTGAATGTTTGCACTGGGGGTAAGAAAGGCTAATTCTCCCTCTGCAATGTGTTCTGGTAAGCTGGCTGAGAACCAAGCGTAAATGTGATTCATTGGTTGCAGCATCCACCAATAGCTTACTACTGTACTGTAATGCACACTGCATTTATTATAGTGCAGGTGTCTGATGTCAGCAGGAGGAGCTGGCCAGAACAGACAGTACAGTAGATGGAGAGGACTGAACACAAAGCAGTCCAGCCATAGAGTGACACCAACAGCACTTGCACCTTGTGAGTATCATTGTGTGTGATCTGTGGTGTTTTGCAGCATGAAAGTGTTAAAGGGGTACTCTGGAGAGATAACATTGGTGTCAGCAAGTTAAACAGATTAGTAATTTACTTCTCAAGAATCTCAAGTCTTCCAGTACTTATCAGCTGCTGCATGTCCTGCAGGAAGTGATGTATTCTTTCCAGTCTGACACAGTGCTCTCTGCTGCCACCTCTGTCCAGAGCAGGAAAGGTTTTCTGTGATCTGGGGGCAAATCTTGGATTTACTACTGCTCTGGACAGTTCCTGACATGGGCAGAGGTGGCAGCAGAGAGCACTGTGTCAGACTGGACAGAATACACCACTTCCTGCAGGACATACAGCAGCTAATACTGCTGGAAGACTTGTGACTTTTTAAACAGACATAATGTACAAACCTGTATAATGTTCTTACACAAGCTGATTTAAAAGAAAAAAAAAATCTCTAGAGCCCCACTCTTGTCTCCAGGTGCGGTTTGCAATTAAGCTCCATTTCCTTCAATGGAACTGAGTTTCAAACCCCACCCAGTCTGGAGACAAGAAAAAGAAATTCCCGGCACTCGCCAAATCTTCTGCAAGGTGATTTATTTACAAGTGTAAATACAGACAGACATCAAGGACGCGTTTCGGCGTATAGCCTTTCTCAACAAGTCTATAGTTTACTTTGACAATCGCTAGTTTTATACACGTGGTCGGCGCTTCAGATATGACGTCATCACAGCTGCAGAATAGACGCTCCCTCCTAACGTCATCATAGTGGGCGTGGATTGGCGATCAGCTGAGCGTCACATGAGCAGACACAACCTAGGTCGCTAAGGTAACTATATAAACAAATCTCATTACGTATATAGACCAAGGACAAAACACCTGGATATTTACAAATACAAAAAACAAAAAACAAAAACTAATACACATATGTTAGTAACACCAAAACAAGGTGGAATTAGTATCACATAAATTTACATCAACCTTCCACCGTCCCGTTTTCATTATTTTCAGTAAGACAAATCTAGGAAAGACAAAATATAAAATTAGATAAAAATACAGCATTACGTGAGTACAGATAGATCATAATCCCTATTCAGACCCATAGGTTCTAAAGTTTGCAAAGTATGGATCCAAAACGCTTCCCGGCGGCGTAATATTTTCTTAATATTGCCGCCTCGTCTCGGTACCTGAACTCTCTCAATTACCTGAAATCGCAACTGTGCGATATTATGTCGGGCCTCTCTGAAATGATGGGGTATGGGCAACAACCAGTTGCCGCACCTAATGGTAGATTTATGTTTAGAAACTCTGTCTTTAATGGGCTGAGTGGTCTCACCAACATACAATTTACTGCAAGGACATATGATAATATAGATCACATTTTTACTATCACAGGTAAACTGTCCCTTGATGTGATAACTTTTGCCTGAGTGCGGATGGTTGAATAAGCTCCCCTTCTGGACATTATTACATCGGGCACATCTAAGACACGGAAAGGTCCCTTGTTTCCTCTGTGTGAACGTTGTTTGATTATCTCTAGAGACTCCAGCTCCTCTGTCCGCTCTTACTAATGCATTATGTAGATTAGGGGCACGTTTATTGCATATAAGAGGAACAGTACCGAACTCCTCTATGTCCGGGTGTGCTTGAGTCAATATATGCCAGTGTTTTTTAATAATACCATCCACTCTAGTACTGAATGGATGGTATTCCCGTACAAAAGGAATTCTTTTGGTTTTTGTTATTTGTTCTCTTGATGTGAATGTGCGGGGTCTATCTGCCTCTACAAGGATATGTGTGGGGTACCCTCGATCATGGAAGCGGTCCTTCATCTCTTCTACCCGTACCTTACGGACCTCGGGATCTGTAACCAGTCGGTTGACCCTCTGTATTTGTGACCTGGGAATAGACCGTTTGACCGACAGTGGGTGGGAGCTGTCATAATGTAGAACACTGTTCCTATCCGTGGGTTTACGGAAAAGGTCAGTTTTAAAATGACCCTGTGTATCTTTGATAACCGTTACATCCAAGAAACTGATAGACCCATAGTCACTAGTGTACGTAAATTGCAATTCTTGCCAAACAGAGTTAAGATATACCATAAACTCTGTCAGGGTCTCATGTGGGCCCCCCCATACGCAAAAAATATTGTCTATAAATCTGCGCCATACTTTGGCGTGCTGTACAAACAGATGATTACAATATACAAATTTCTCCTCAAAAAAAGCCATATAGGCATTTGCGTAGGGGGGGGGGCCACATTTGACCCCATCGCCGATCCTCTCTTCTGCAAATAATATGCCTCCTTGAACAAAAAATAATTCTCATAGAGAACTACTACAAGAAGGTCCAGAAAGAAGCTCTTTTCAACATTGGTATAAGGGCTTTCCCTAAGGAGCCATTTTACAGCCTCAATCCCCTTGTGGTGTTCAATTGATGTGTACAAACTCGCAACATCAATTGTTACGAGAATGTCCACATCAGAAACACCTTGTATGTCATTAATGACCTGCAAAAAATCAGACGTATCCTTCAGGTACGATTTTGTACCTTTTACCCAAGGTGTCAGGACTCTGTCTAAAAGAATAGACAATGGGGTGAAGACAGAATTAATAGATGCCACGATGGGTCTCCCTGGAGGGTCAATCAGAGTCTTGTGCACCTTGGGCAAAATGTAGAAAACTGGTGTAATTGGGCAGACTGTTTGCAAAAAATTCACCATCTTAGGACTAATAGTACCCTTTTCAGCATAAGTTTTTAAAATATCATTTACCCGTGTCTGGACTTTGCATAATGGATTACCTGGTAGTTTCTGGTATGTGGTTATATCAGTGAGTTGCTGATCGCCAATCCACGCCCACTATGATGACGTTAGGAGGGAGCGTCTATTCTGCAGCTGTGATGACGTCATATCTGAAGCGCCGACCACGTGTATAAAACTAGCGATTGTCAAAGTAAACTATAGACTTGTTGAGAAAGGCTATACGCCGAAACGCGTCCTTGATGTCTGTCTGTATTTACACTTGTAAATAAATCACCTTGCAGAAGATTTGGCGAGTGCCGGGAATTTCTTTTTCTATGTGCTATACTTTGGCCCAGGCACCACCAGCCATCGGAGTGCCGACCCCCATCGACTACACGTATTCCTATTTGTTTGGGTACGTGCACCCGAACCTGCACTGATGTCTACTACACTTGCCTTTGGAGAAGAAGAGACTACACGCATATTGTCACAGACGACAGGCTCAGCTGGCTTTTTACAGATACCAACCAGTGAGTACAAAAAGAGAGACTGGATACAAGACTCTAGAAAATTGATTGCGTATGAATTACATGTGGTTACCTTAACTGAATACCATAAGGCTGAACGTATACCACGTGGCTTGAGAAGCCACCTTCGCCCTACGTTTTTTACTGAGGATATAACCTATTGTAAAAGCTTTGAGAAAATCTTAAACAAATGCTCACTGGATATCATCCTTTTAACCATTGATCGTTTACATACAGCTATAAGAGAGATTAAAGAGAAAGTAGAGACTGCTGAACAACAACTTGAGGACTCATTGAATGCAGAGGACCTAAGGAAATTGAAGGAATCCATTAACATTCAATTGGAGGGGTACAAGAAAGATCTGGAGACACAGAAACGGGACAAATTTCTTCGAGATACCGAAGATTATCTGGCCAAGCGGGTATACAGATGGCAGGAACCATCGGGTGGAGCAAAACACTTCTCTGCACCAACTGGTGGTTACCATTCCTCAGGGTCAAGCAGCGACCGGTCTGGACAGGGGAATACGAATCGCCCTTTTTTCCGGAAGGGAAGGAGAGGGCGTCCCCCAGGAAAACGAGGAGGGCCGGGCGCAACCACCGATACCGCACCTCTGAGCCAGGCCAGAATGGCAATGGGTCCCGCACAATCGACCAGATCCCAGGTAGGGAATCATCAATTGTGATAAATATTTCATCCAGATCTTTAACCCCTGACCAACTGAACTTGTTACAAAAGGGTTTGTCATACTGCCCTGTGGGTCCTTTTAATAGCTTCCAGATGGATATTGATCTGCAACGTTTCTTTCGCAATGTAAGACTGAAATCGTATTTTCACAACCTTAAGAGTTTGGGCCAGGATTTTGTATCTGACTCTTCGAGTAATAATAATGGATTGGAACCTGACAACTTTGGGTTGAGAACCAAAAGTTCCTTTAATCCGCCAAGGAATGACCATCCTACTGAGACTTTTGTTAAATTTGTGCGCGATGATGTACACAAATTAATGGATACGATATCTCATGGTTCATTGCGCATTAATCCTAACCTGTCTAGGAAAGAGAGATTGGCACTCAGTGAGTTGGCGGACAGCCAAGAAGTTACGATAAAACCTGCGGATAAAGGCGGCTCTATTGTCGTTATGGATACTTGTAATTATGATAAAGAGATAGTCCGCCAACTCACTGATATAACCACATACCAGAAACTACCAGGTAATCCATTATGCAAAGTCCAGACACGGGTAAATGATATTTTAAAAACTTATGCTGAAAAGCGTACTATTAGTCCTAAGATGGTGAATTTTTTGCAAACAGTCTGCCCAATTACACCAGTTTTCTACATTTTGCCCAAGGTGCACAAGACTCTGATTGACCCTCCAGGGAGACCCATCGTGGCATCTATTAATTCTGTCTTCACCCCATTGTCTATTCTTTTAGACAGAGTCCTGACACCTTGGGTAAAAGGTACAAAATCGTACCTGAAGGATACGTCTGATTTTTTGCAGGTCATTAATGACATACAAGGTGTTTCTGATGTGGACATTCTCGTAACAATTGATGTTGCGAGTTTGTACACATCAATTGAACACCACAAGGGGATTGAGGCTGTAAAATGGCTCCTTAGGGAAAGCCCTTATACCAATGTTGAAAAGAGCTTCTTTCTGGACCTTCTTGTAGTAGTTCTCTATGAGAATTATTTTTTGTTCAAGGAGGCATATTATTTGCAGAAGAGAGGATCGGCGATGGGGTCAAATGTGGCCCCCCCCCCTACGCAAATGCCTATATGGCTTTTTTTGAGGAGAAATTTGTATATTGTAATCATCTGTTTGTACAGCACGCCAAAGTATGGCGCAGATTTATAGACGATATTTTTTTGCGTATGGGGGGGCCCACATGAGACCCTGACAGAGTTTATGGTATATCTTAACTCTGTTTGGCAAGAATTGCAATTTACGTACACTAGTGACTATGGGTCTATCAGTTTCTTGGATGTAACGGTTATCAAAGATACACAGGGTCATTTTAAAACTGACCTTTTCCGTAAACCCACGGATAGGAACAGTGTTCTACATTATGACAGCTCCCACCCACTGTCGGTCAAACGGTCTATTCCCAGGTCACAAATACAGAGGGTCAACCGACTGGTTACAGATCCCGAGGTCCGTAAGGTACGGGTAGAAGAGATGAAGGACCGCTTCCATGATCGAGGGTACCCCACACATATCCTTGTAGAGGCAGATAGACCCCGCACATTCACATCAAGAGAACAAATAACAAAAACCAAAAGAATTCCTTTTGTACGGGAATACCATCCATTCAGTACTAGAGTGGATGGTATTATTAAAAAACACTGGCATATATTGACTCAAGCACACCCGGACATAGAGGAGTTCGGTACTGTTCCTCTTATATGCAATAAACGTGCCCCTAATCTACATAATGCATTAGTAAGAGCGGACAGAGGAGCTGGAGTCTCTAGAGATAATCAAACAACGTTCACACAGAGGAAACAAGGGACCTTTCCGTGTCTTAGATGTGCCCGATGTAATAATGTCCAGAAGGGGAGCTTATTCAACCATCCGCACTCAGGCAAAAGTTATCACATCAAGGGACAGTTTACCTGTGATAGTAAAAATGTGATCTATATTATCATATGTCCTTGCAGTAAATTGTATGTTGGTGAGACCACTCAGCCCATTAAAGACAGAGTTTCTAAACATAAATCTACCATTAGGTGCGGCAACTGGTTGTTGCCCATACCCCATCATTTCAGAGAGGCCCGACATAATATCGCACAGTTGCGATTTCAGGTAATTGAGAGAGTTCAGGTACCGAGACGAGGCGGCAATATTAAGAAAATATTACGCCGCCGGGAAGCGTTTTGGATCCATACTTTGCAAACTTTAGAACCTATGGGTCTGAATAGGGATTATGATCTATCTGTACTCACGTAATGCTGTATTTTTATCTAATTTTATATTTTGTCTTTCCTAGATTTGTCTTACTGAAAATAATGAAAACGGGACGGTGGAAGGTTGATGTAAATTTATGTGATACTAATTCCACCTTGTTTTGGTGTTACTAACATATGTGTATTAGTTTTTGTTTTTTGTTTTTTGTATTTGTAAATATCCAGGTGTTTTGTCCTTGGTCTATATACGTAATGAGATTTGTTTATATAGTTACCTTAGCGACCTAGGTTGTGTCTGCTCATGTGACGCTCAGCTGATCGCCAATCCACGCCCACTATGATGACGTTAGGAGGGAGCGTCTATTCTGCAGCTGTGATGACGTCATATCTGAAGCGCCGACCACGTGTATAAAACTAGCGATTGTCAAAGTAAACTATAGACTTGTTGAGAAAGGCTATACGCCGAAACGCGTCCTTGATGTCTGTCTGTATTTACACTTGTAAATAAATCACCTTGCAGAAGATTTGGCGAGTGCCGGGAATTTCTTTTTCTATGTGCTATACTTTGGCCCAGGCACCACCAGCCATCGGAGTGCCGACCCCCATCGACTACACGTAGTCTGGAGACAAGAGCGGGGCAAAATTTGAATCCACTCACTAGGCCTTTAAAAACTCCTGTCAAAGACACAATTTACAACTTCTAATATTTCTTGTAGACTTTTTGGGGCTTTTTTATCGCTTCATTTTATGAAGAACAGAAACATTCTATTTCCTTCTGATTTCACCCATTTATTCCTCACAATGGAAACCATCAGTCACACGGAGTATCAGAAGATACTAGTAATCATCTGGCAGAAATCCGACTTCCTGCAGGTTCTTCCCTTTCAGAGTGTAAGCTTCAGTGAGCTGACGGCACGGGATCACGCCTAATTACATGACATCTGAATGTATGAACAGACAATGAGAGCTCATCTGAATATCATGTAAAACCTAAATGAATATGCAATGGCTCATTAGTGACCATTTGCATACTTGCCGGGTGAACCTCCGATAATGTATTTATGGTATATACTGGGATGTCAATCTGCTCTGCTCTATGTGCCGTAAAACAGCATCTCAGCATCATATATCTCAATTCAAAGGAGAAGTCCGGTGTTTGACATTTTTTTCTAAAGAGCCGAGAAGGAGGGGGCTGAATATAAGAACATGCACCTACCTCCCCGGTTCCAGCGATGGGGTCCACTGCCCACCTATCTGGTTCCCAGTCCCCCAGCTGTTTCCTGGTCCGAGCGGGCCTGACACGTCACGACCCGAGATCCCGCTTAGACCAGGAAGTGGCCAGGGGCCCGGACACCGGAGTGGTGGACAGCGGACCCCTGCACTTGAGCTTTTTTGGAAAAAAAGAGTCTGACACTTCTCCTTTAAACCTATATTTTAACTACATCATGTCCCCTCATCATTATATATCGACTTACAAAATGGAAGCCTACTAAGGCACCCTCCAAAAATAGTAAGTACACCCACCGCCCATAAATCACAACCCCCCCCTGCTCCCAGGACCTAATCTAGCCTCACCTAATCCCCTCATGGACCTTCACAGCCGGCGCTCCAGGCATACTGGTCCATGGCCCCAACGTCCTGTCGCACATCCAGATGTGAGGACGTTGGTAAGTATGTCGGGGGGGGAGGGGCGGTGTCCGGGGAAGGCTGGGGGAAAGCTAAGGAGAGAGCTGGGGGGAGGCCGGGGAGAGAGAAATAAAACATCTCCCAAAAACAAGACTCTTTGGGAGCAAAAATTAATTTGAGGCACTGTCTTATTTTCAGGGAAACACTGTAACTATTGGATGCAGGAAACAATGTGAAAGAGATGGTGACGGCGAGCTGGAAAATGTAACCTCAGAAATATTGGGGGAGACAAATAAAAGTGTACGTGCGCCAAAGATGTGGCACAAACAAGGGTTGGGAATGTTGGATTCTTGCACGCAACGCTTTTCTTTTTGACGGATGGATAAGCCGGCACCGGAGTAGTCTTGTTACTGCTTACTAGAGATTAGCACAACTGGAGCATGCTGGAGTCTGAGCGCTCTGCATTTTATTACCAGCGGCTGAAGAAGTTGGATGCAGCCCTAGTGAGTCTGGGAAAGCTGGATACAGCCCATGGTCTATGTCTGTATCCATGTTTTACTGGACTCTCTAGGGCTGCATCCAACTTCTTCTGCCACCGAAATTCAAGTTTGGAACGATCGAATTTGAGCATGTTCCAGTTGTGCTCATCTCCACTGCTTACCCATCCTCTGGGGAGAAAACTGTTTGTTCGGCTGATAGTTATTGAAGGTACACGGCCATCCTAAGTTTATCTCCATCGACTCTTTAGATCTATTTTATATATTTTTATTCTTAAAGGAACACACCAGTAAACATGTCATACTAATGCAAGGCTTAATACATGACATGACACATGAAACATTCTCTCATAGGCTCTGTTCACATCTGTATTGAAGGCGTTACAGAGCGCATCAAAGTTGACAGGAAGAATAACACAGCAGACAACGATATTGTTCCCGTCAAAATGACAGACACTGCAGAGGAACCTATTATTAGTCAGTGGAGTCCATTGGGCACTGCTGGTTCTTGCCATGTGACAAATCTGTTACGGATGCAATTCAATTTTTCTGTTCCTAGGATGAAACATAACAATATAATTCTTCACATACATGTGAACAAAGCCTTAGTGGACTTTTGAATACACTTCAAAACCCAGCGCTCAGTATAACAAGGTTCTCGAAATGTACAGTTTGTGGCCCAGTCTTATAACTTAAAGGGGTACTCCAGCGAAAATCTTTTCCATTCAAATCAGCTGGTTTCAGAAAGTTATATAGATTTGTAATTTACAGGATTACTTGTATTTAAAAATCACCAGTCTTCCCATACTTATCAGCTGCTGTATGTCCTGCAGGAACTGGTGTATTCTCTTTAGTCTGACACAGCGCTCTCTGTTGCCACCTTTGTCCATGTTAGGAACTGTCCAGAGCAGGAGAGGTTTTCTATGGGGATTTGATGCTACTGTAGGCAATTCCTGTCTTGGCCAGAGGTGGCAGCAGAGAGCACTGTGTCAGACTGAAAAGAAAACAACATTTCATGCAGGACATACAGCAGCTTATAAGTATGGGAAAGATAGTAGTAAATTATAAATTTATATAACTTTCTGAAACCAATTGATCTGAAATAAGAAAAAAAAAAACGTTTTCCGCTGGAAAACTCCTTTAACCCCTTAAGGACAGAGCCTGAAATGGCCTTAAGGACAGAGACAAATTTTATGAATATGACCAGTGTCACTTTATTCATTAATAACTTTGGAGTCGATACTCATAACGAATCTTTATGAAAAACACCAAAATAACGTGAAAAATTGTGAAAAAATGCATTTTTCAAACTTTGAAACCTTTCTGCTTATACAGAAAATGGTTATGCCACATAAATTATATATTAAATAGCATTAGCAACATGTCTACTTTATGTTGGCGGCATTTATTAAACTATCTTTCATTTTTTTTAGACGATAGGAAGCTTAAAACATTAGCAGCAATTTTCCAAATTTTCTGTAAAATTTCAAAATCAGATATTTGTAGGGACCTGTTCAGGTTCAAAGTGTATTTGAGGGGCCTGTATGTTAGAAAGCCTCACAAAGCACCCCATTTCAGAAACTGCACCCCCTAAACTCTGCAAACATCCAGAAAGTTATTTAACCCTTTAGGGGAGTCACAGAAATAAAAGCGAAGTGTGTAAGAAATTTGAAAATTTTTATTTTCTGTGCAGGGATTTTATTGTAATCCAATATCTTTCATAAGGATAAACCTATTAGCAGAGAAATGCACCCCAATATTGATTGGCCCGTTTCTGCAGTTTATAGAAATACCCCATATGTGGCCCTATTGCGCTATTTGACGCAACCACAAGCCTCAGATATAAGGGAGCGCCTAGTGAATTTCAACGCCTCCGTTATATTTGGTCATTTTTGACTGTACCACTTCAGGTTGGCAGAGGCTCTGGGGTGCCAAAACCTAAAAAACACCCCTAAAGGGACACCATTTAGAAAACTACACCTCTCAAGGAATGTAACAAGGGGTGCGGTGAGCATCTGGACCCCACAGGTGCTTCAGAGATTTTCAGAACAATGTGGTGTAAAAAAGGAAAAATTCTATTTTTTACACTAAAATGTTGTTCTAGCCTTCATTTTTCATTTTTACAAGGGGATAAAAGAAAAAACAAAAACACCAAACATGTAGCGCAGTTTCTCCCGAGTACAGAAATACCCCACATGTGGACATAAAGTGCCAAGCGGGCGCAGGACAAGCCTCCAAAGGGAAGGAGCGCCAATTGGCCTTTGCAAGCTGGATTTTACTGGAATGGATTTCAAGGGCCATGTCGCATTTACAGAGCCCTCGTGCTGCCAAAACACTGGAAACCCCCCACAAGTGACCCCATTCTGGAAACTACACCCCTCAAGGAATCTAACAAGGGGTGTATTGAGCATATGGACCCCACTGGTGACGGGCACAAATGTGGAACAATGTGACGTGAAAGGGAAAAATTTCATTTTTTCACTTTCACGGCACAAATTTGGCCGTCATCAAGGGGTCCATATGCTCACTGCACCCCTTGTTATATTCCTTATGGGGTGTAGTTTCCAGAATGGGGTCACTTGTGGGGGGTTTCTACTGTCCTGGCCGCACAGAGGCTTTGTAATTGCATCATGGCATCCTCTAATGGGAATGGCGGCCATACCTACTTAGCTGGGGAAAAGGGACAATTAATTTATTTGGGGGTATTAGGCCAATTATTAGTTTATAAGGTTGAAAATGACAGGTGTCCATCAAATTCAACCTGTGTTGATCCAGAGGAAGACAAAAAACCTTCCTGACTCCATAATGGCGATCAGAATAATCCCCGGATCAACGTGACCCCTGAAATAGGAATAAGGGACAGAATTTAGATAATGTAGAACTCCAATGACGTGTAGTGCGCCTTGAAGCGATCCTGTATGCAGAGGCCGGGGGGGGGGGGTGATCAGGACAGGTGTCACACTGGAAAATGGTGTCCTTCCTGATCCCCCTGTTACGCCACACTCTGCACTTCTTCTGGGGTCTCCCGTTCTCCAGTGTGGGGGACGTCACCTGGAAAATGTTGTCCTGGTGCGATACGGGGTCCTTCATATCCAGAAGCGCTGGGTCCGCTCCATGGCTGCTAAATATTAGGGCTCTATTACTACTTCTGATATTTACGGATCGTGCCGCAAGCTACAGTAGCTCGGGCAGCGAGGGACCGGAAGAGGGGGTGCTGGTATAAAAGTTATCCCCGTACAGGTGGTAACCTTTATCCAGCAGTGGGAAGATCAGGTCCCAAACTATCTCCCCACTAACTCCGAGGATGGGGAGGGGCATCTGGGGGCTGGATTCGGGTGTCCCTTCCTTCATACACTCTAAGGGTACGTGCACACTGCGGAATGGCGAAGGATAACCCTTTGTGCATTCCGCAGCTGGCACCCACCGGCGGACTGATGGAGGCGCACGTCTCCGCTCGTGTCACACTCCATTATATGCACGGGCGGATTCTGCCCTCTGTCCAATGTGTTCATTCTTTGGACGGACGACGGAATCCGCCCGTGCATAGAATGGAGTCTATGACACGGGTGGAGACGCCCGCCTCCATCAGTCCGCCGGCGGGTGCCAGCTGCGGAATGCACAAAGGGTTATCCTTCGCCATTCCGCAGTGTGTACGTACCCTGGATCTGTAAGTGTACCCTGAGGTACGCTCACACAGTTTGTAGAATTTCACGCCATACCGTGATCTCTTATTGGGACGGTACTGGCGGAAAAGACGTGTCTGGGGGGCAGCGTACGCTACGCTACCCCCAGACACGTCACTGGATGATGAGGATGATGAGGATGAATGGAGGAAAGAAGGATCCCCCCATTCATCCTCACTGGCTGTTTCGGTGTCGGAGGCAATAATAACGTATGCGTCCGACACCGAAAACACCCTGGGGGCCATCTTTATACGGGGATTGGTATATGGGGTATGTAAATGTGTAGTGGTGTAGTGTAAAACTTTATTCCATGTAGTGTGGTTTAGTGTAGTGTTTTTTACGTGTTTTTTTGACAGTAAGAAAAATATCCCTACGCCAAGAAAGGAGCTGCTGATAAATGCCGCACTTATGTGCGGCACTTATCAGCAGACAGTGGCGGTAGGATATAGGGGGGAAAAACACCCTACGCCAAAAAGGAGGAGTTGCTGATCAGCGGCGCACTTACATGCAATGCTGATCTGCACTCAGCAGCGTTAGGGCGCAAAAAAGAAAAAAAAAATTTGGAAAAAAAAAAATAAAAAAATCTTTTTAACCCAAAGCAACTGATCAGTGAATGATATTCACTGATCAGCCGCTAGGGGGCAGTAGAGCGACGCTGCCGGAGATTGCCGAGACCCGCCGAACCCGAGCGTTTCCGAAGATTTCCGACGCTGGACGACCGAACCCGGAAGTGAAGCGAAGAAGACGCGAGGACGGCGCGGACCGCAGATCGTCGCTCCGGACGCCCAGATCAGGTGAGTATGGTACACCTGCACCACACACACCTGTTCTGCACCACACACACCTGTTCTGCACCCCTCAGCTACCTAGCTGAGGGGTGCAGAACGCGACAAAACAGTTTTTTTACACTTTGATCGCCGTGATGGGCCGGCCGGTACTGGCCGGCCTATCACGGCGATCGTGGGGGTGGCATCGGCGCCATCTTTGGTGGGGACACTAATGGTGATTGGTGCTGTCTCGGACAGCACCAATCGCCATTGCTTTCCGGGTCACCGATGACCCGGAAAGCTGTTTTCAGCTGCTATATGCTGATCTGTATAGATCAGCATATAGCAGCGATCGTCGGCACGGGAGGGGTTAATCACCCCCCGTGCCGACGAGCAGAGATGGCCTGCTATACATTATAGCAGGCCATCTTCCCCGGCCGCTGTGTGTGAACACACAGCGATCGGGCGTAACTATATGCCCGTTTGCGTTAAAGCCCACCCTGCGGGGGCGTATACTTACGCCCGATGTCGTTAAGGGGTTAAATTATAGGAGTCTATCAGGGCTGGACATATGTTAGATAGGTGCCTGGGGAATGGGTAAGTAAGAAAATACCAGGCGCTTTCCTGGCTTTCATGTCGCCCCCGGTATCATGCAGCTCTGCCCCCCGCTGTGTGATGCTTCCGCGTTCGAGGACTCTGGGTTCGGTGTTGTGTTCTATATTCACCATGTAAAATTTACCAAACAGTAAATTTAGCGCACACATAATCTTACAAGCATACAACCCAGATGATGACCCCCTTACTTTGTGCTCACCTTAGTGCCAGGCACAACACTAGTAAATCACTGAACGTGTTTAGCTCTTTGGCCGCTGCTCCTTCCCTTCAGATAAACATCGACGTTTCCCAATGTCAACAATCAAAAGATATAAAGAAGAGAATGTGATTTCACAATGCTGCGGCCATATAACAATTGTTCCCTGTTATACCTGACCAGGTCCTCATTGAACGTGAGATCTGATAGCGGCTCCCATGAAAACGTGTTATTTTCTACTTATCTGTGAATTGTAAATGAAGACAGGAAGATGCATAGTCACCCATTTTGCCGAGCTGTCTTTGTCCCCCGGTCACCCACCAGCATACACAAGCATCTTGCTGCATTCTCCATTCACCTCCCTTTCTACTTTCTCCAGTTTTGTCCTTGTTGTGTAGATTGCTCTCATGGTCAAAGATATACGCCAGTTTGATTTTGTGCACCCCTATACTAAAGCGGCGTCAGCGAGCGGGTGAGTACAGGGGGGCCGCGGGGAGCTGTCAGGGGGGGAGGGTTGGTGCCTGCTCGGGTGATCAGTAGATCGTCCGAACAGCCCATAGAAACGACTGCAACAATCAGCCAACATCGTACATGTTGGCTGATCGTTGCCTTCTATTATTATTCTCATCATATAAAGCTAGGTTCACACTGCATTTCTGCATCCGTTTCACTGTATCTGTTTTTGAATGTTTTAATTAATGTACAGGGGAAAAAAAACATGGTCAACCACACTAAAATAAAAAATCAAACAAAAAAACCCAAAACATTCGTTTCAATTCGTATTTTTTTTTATAATGGAAAATGGATCCTGACGGATGTCGTACAACTGCATCCATTTTTGCCTCCATTTTTTCCCATAAAACGTATACTTTAAATAGACTGTCAGTAGGGTTATGGTGTCCTGTCTCAGGGTAGCATAAACTAGTGACAGAAAAGCTGAACAGAAGAATGTATAACTTACATTGTTCTATGCAGCTGATTCAGACATATCCTCCTGAATAACATGGACAATGAGTATTCCTTTCCATTATGTGCATGAGCCCAGTAATCCTTGATATTCATGAGAAGCAGAAAACTCCACCCACCAGCTGCTGATTGGCAGTTATCTATCCATGCTGTGTATAAGCAGTCAACTGTCAATCAGCAACGGGAGGGTGGGGGTTGGGGTTTGTCAAGAATCCTATTCTCCTGCATATTAGGAGAATGGTTGAACAGAATGATGTAAGTAATACACCGATCTGTTTAGCATCTCTGTCACTAAATTCAGCATAAACCTAGTGACATATTCCCCTTTAAATTGACAGCAAAACTGCAGTGCAAACCTAGTCTAACTGAAAAAGCCCTAAATCTAAAAACACATAGTAATTTAGATGTATACATGTCCTACAGTCTGAACGTCACGTCTAGAAAACATGATTAGCTGTCGAGAAGATATATTTTATTGACATAAACAATGTATATGGTGAAATGTAATTGTATTTTTCATTCTGTCACAAGAATCAATGATCCTGACGTCTGCTGCATTAGGATTGCTCACAGCAAGTAACCTCGCTCCACTTGACTATGTGAACAAGCATTTAATATTTTGGTTAAAGCAGGTTTACCATAGTCATAGCATAGCTCTAGGATTTGCCTTTATGGGACCCCCACCATCCGACCATAGGAATAAAGGGTGCTGATTGAGCCCTTAGACTGTAGCCATACTTATTCCCTTGTTCCCTGTATAGCAGATAGCTACAGTGCTGCTGTGTAGGGTAGAAACTCTAAAGGAGTTGTAAACCTAGAGGTATGCCATCACTTTATAAGCAATAGGGGGAGAGCTTCTGCTTCAGTCAGGTGCCTCGCTGTCAGACGCCACACTGAGCTTAGTGACAGCAACCAAAATAGCACAAAGTTATGTGTTTCAGGAGTAAAACTCTCCCTTCCTCAGGTGCACTTGTTCTGAAGAAGGGAGAGTTTTACTCCTGAAACACGTAAACTTTGTGCTATCAAAAAAAAAATCTTTGTTACTTTCGACGATATGTGGTCCTTTGGATTTCTGGGATAGGGCTGATAATTGGAAGTACCGTTTTATTCTTGCTTTATGTTTGTATATCAGTAAAGCATACAACATCAGTACTATAGTCAATGTTTGTCTAATACAGCATAAAAACCATAAAGAATAGTAAACTGGTAGAATTTACACACTTTATATAGATTTGACCATGATCAGTTTTCACAGATGCCCCTATCCTATGGTAGTAACCATGTGAGTACCTAAGTCCCCAAACACTTTAGATAAAGTCAGCCAAACTCATGGATTTTGGTAGGACTGGCTGGCTAAAGTATATGGCTGTCTCCTGACTCTCCTTAAATACATGATGTTTGGAGAAAAAAAAAACATAAATCAGGCATAGAGGAATTGAACTGCTAGATCGGCGCTCGTTTACTGGGCCTATTACACGGCCCGATAATCGTTTAACAAGGGCTGCATGGACATTGTTACAGATGTCCTTGCAGCTCTTGCTTAATTTGTATACATTACCTAACCATGCTGCAGGGCTCCTCTTGCGCTCTGCTTCTCCCCGGGTCCTGCACGCTGCAGCTTCAGAGCTAGTTGTCTCAGCTGACAGGCCGGTCAGCCAATCACTAACCGCTGCGGTCCCGACCTGTGATTGACTGAGCAGCCTGTCAGTTCAGACAGGCCGCTCTGAAGCTGCAGCGCATGGAACCTGGGGAGAAGCAGAGCGCAAAAGGAGCCCTGCAGCATGGATAGGTAATGTATACAGTTTGGAAATCATCAGCCGCCGGCCGCGCACCGCTATTACACGTAGCAATGCGCGGTCAACGCCTTACAATTAAAGGTCCAAACCTATATCAACGAGCAGCCGATATTCCTTGTCATTGGCTGATCATTGTGTTTATTAAACGGAGCGATAATCGGTCGGTTAGGGCCGATTTGGCCGAGTATCATTCCGTGTAATAGGGCCCTATTACAGCTCTGGCAGTGGCTTATCTCTCTGAAACCAAAGGAGTCAGGTGGAAAAATTCCATCGAGTACAGTACAACCCTCTATGTCCACCAACATCACCTGACGGTGTAGTCTCGGGTGAGTAGTGGGTTCAGCCAATGTAAATATAAAGTTGATGGAGACCTGAAGTCTGCCATATAAATTAAACGTGTATATGTGCATCTTTCTCAGAAACCAAGCCAAATGTGCCACTGTATGAGGACATCAGTACAAATAGCTTGCGGCCAAACGTGCGTTCAGCTGACAGCTGTGGCATGTGCCTGGCCAGCATTAGTCCCTCTAATGCTGCTTTTACACAAAACGATAATTGGCCCGATCGTACGATTAACGATGTCGGAGTAACAATTTTTTTTCATAGCGATCAGCGTTTAGACGGTACGATATATCATACGGAAATTCGTTTTGCGATCGCTGAAGCCTATCTCACACATTGGTTAAATCGGCGAACGACTGTTTACACTTAACGATCTGTGAATTTTTTGCGAACGGCGATTTTAGAACATGTTGTAAGATCAAAATGAACGATTGCTCGTTCGTCGTTTGATCGTTCGCATTGTTTACACGTACGATTATCGTGCGAATTCGCACGATAATCGTTCCGTGTAAACGCAGCATAATGGAGATCGATAATAAATGGGATATCCGGAGAACCGAAGTTATCAGCACAGACGGGCAGTGGGGGAGTGTGGAGTGCCGGAGAGCAGACGAGGTAAGACCTTTTCTTTTCTCCGGATATCCCCTTTAAGACCAATGCTTGTAACCCACCCCAGTTTTCTTTTTCTACCTTTAATGTAGGTCAGTGTATCGCACATCACTAACTACTACAATATCCTCTTCTGTCACCTCAATGAACTAAATGCAGTTCTCTATTTTGATCTACTCCTTATAATTGTCATTCCCTACTGCAGAATGGAATCCATATAGTAAATTGGTCAAATTATTTCTACAGGACTCTCACATAGAACATAGGCTGAGGACGATATTTGCTATCGTAACCAGATCATGGGGTCCCATGTGCTTTACTAAGTATATTTCTTTTTTATGGGCAACTATGTTTTACATGGCAATTGAAATAAAAAACACTCAGGGGGAGATTTATCAAACATGGTCTAAAGTTAGACTGGCTCAGTTGCCCCTAGCAACCAATCAGATTCCACCTTTCATTTTCCAACGAGTCTGTGAGGAATGAAAGGTGGAATCTGATTGGTTGCTAGGGGCAACTGAGCCAGTTTTACTTAACACCATGTTTGATAAATCTCCCTCTCAATCTTCAAAGTCTGAGCACATGTGTATGAAATCTATACCAAATCTATGCAGCCTCTATATAGACCATACTATGGAAGAGGGGGATGGAACCTTGGCTCTCCAGCTGTTGCAAAACTACAACTCCCATCATGCCTGGACAGCCTTTGGCTGTCCAGGCATGATGGGAGTTGTAGTTTTGCAACATCTGGAGAGCCAAGGTTCCCTACCCCTTCTATGTAATATTCACCGCTAGTCAAAGTGACAAAGCAAACAAAAGAGTAACTGGGTTTTTTTTTTGTCCGATATCATACGAATCTAACTGAAAACCGTGTACGTGTGACATTGAAGATATATGGAGATATTGTAGAGGGTGACACATTCAAGCTCTATATACTCCTATACAGCCATGTGTATGGGACCAAACAGGTCCTCAGTTTTTTAACACTATAACAAATTACTACTAACCGTATCAGGTTACTGTAATGTTCAACCCATTTATCATTCCTTTATGACCTACTTAGTGCATCTCTATGTTTAGTAAGCTTCGGAAACCTGCTGAACTCTTGCAGCATTGACGCTTTACGTCTTTTTGTTCCCAGCAGGTTATATGTGAAAAGAAAATTATAACATGATAAGATTTTTGTATGGCTGATAGCATTAAAAGACCAGAAACAACATCCTAAGTGTATAACCCAGGCGGTATAAAGACAAGGAAGGGAAATGAATACGTTTCTATGAACAATGTGAACGTTATGAACCACGAGAACCTGGAATACTTCGCCTCCCTCCCAGGCTCGGAGTCGATCATTATTCTACATACAGTGTATACATTTTTTTTGCAATTGTCTGATATAAAGGCCAAGGTCTTGAGATTGCAAGAGCCACACAATAGAGACTCAGTGCCGTGTTCCAGCCACGCGGTTGCACAGACTTTCTGTTCTCGACAGGGGAGCGTTCTGTGAGTAATTGACATATGTTCACCCTACAGCTGATACAATTCTACAGCCAATAGACATTATGTAGCAAAAGCAACGTGAGGCAATGGATTGTGTGTGTGCCAATATACATGTATTTCCGCATATCTCTATATATCTCTAGAATTTTTAGACACATTTGGCATTTGTCGCATGGTATGAGTACAAAGGAAGGTTCCCTATCCCTGTGCACTGTATCTGGCAGCGATCATGACTCCCTGTAACATATAGAGCGGTGCAGGCATCACATGTAATTAGAATTAGCAGCGGTTTTCCTATAATTAGCGGCGGGGGTTCGTCTGCCGGGACTGTAATGATACAAGGCCTAAGCCCTTAGGGCGATACAATTCCCAGTGGCCAAGCTGGTAATATATAACCAATCCTCGCGTTCGATTAATGGCTCTGAATAAATAATAGGGCTGTGTAAATGCCGGATATGTTCTGTTCACAATTTTATGGACACATTGTCACTCCTCCCTCTCAATATGGCCTACAGTCCTTATGCCTGAAGCTCTTGTTAATTTCCTAAAATGTTCTCTAGGCTTTCTCCTCATTCCGATGCCCTTCAAATGGGAAAATACTGTAAATCATTTCAGTCAAACAGGGTATATAGGAAACTCTATGCCTGGCTGAGCTGCACAATGAATTCATTCCGATTAGTGAACATCTGTAGATCTGTGGATTCGAGGTGCAGGTGCTAATTCAATTTGCAAACACATGGGCATCTTAATGGGCACAGCATGGTTAACTGGTTACCAGTTAACGCTATGTATTCTGTGATCTCATTCTTTACAATGAGATTATCCTGTAAGTTTAGATACAATAACACTATATAAATTTTATTAACACAACTACCTGGAACCTGTTGCCAACCACTATTCCCGGACCTTGCATTTCTCCAGTCCATGAGGATTAGCACTGCATTACATAGTGGCAAGGATGGGCCAAGCACCAAAATTATTTTGGCACAACAGACAGGATATTTTTGCTGTTAGCCAAGCATAGCGTGACTTTACAGCATGTTATTACCTTTACGGCTATAACTATTATACACTCTTACGTATGTATATACATATATGTTGTAATTCCTTATAACATTTCATTTCAAATCTGGATGGTATCACATGACTACTAGGAATCATCGTCATGTAGGAAGATTTGGGCTTATACATTTAACAACACTATGTCCAAGCATGGCTGGTCATGTTTCTGCTTAATAAATGGAAAGCAATAGTTACAATGTGTTGAGGCTTTCTAATAACCAAATAGGTGTAATTATTATGGGAAATTAGAACTACTGCATAAGGCCTCAGGTATCTGTGCCAGCTTGATTTCGTCTATGACTGGTGCATACGGGAGAGAGGGTACTAAGTCTAATGACTGGTGCATATGAAAGAGGGTACTAAATCTAATGACTGATGCATACAATAGAGGGTACTAAGTCTAAAGACTGGTGCATACGAGAGAGAGGGTACTATGTTCAATCACCGGTGCATAAGAGACAGGGTACTATGTCCAATGACTGGTGCATACAAGAGAGGGTACTAAGTCTAATGACTGGTGCATATGAAAGAGGGTACTAAATCTAATGACTGATGCATACAATGGAGGGTACTATGTCTAAAGACTGGTGCATACGAGAGAGGGTACTATGTCCAATGACTGGTGCATACGAGAGAGGGTACTATGTCCAATGACTGGTGCATACGAGAGAGGGTACTATGTCCAATTACTGGTGCATACGAGAGAGGGTACTAAGTCTAATGATTGATGCATAGGAGACAGGCTAATATATCCAATGACTGGTGCATACAAGACAAGGTACTATGTCCAATGACTGGTGTATACAAGACAAGGTACTATGTCCAATGACTGGTGCATACAAGAGAGGCACTAAGTCCGAACACTGGTGCATACAAGACAAGGTACTATGTGCATACAAGAGAGGCACTAAGTCCAAGCGCTGGTGCATACAAGACAAGGTACTAAGTCCAATCATTGGTGCATATGAGATATACAGTACTAGGGCCAGTGCCTGTACCTATAAAACATGGTATTAAGTCCAATGACTGGTCCACACAAGACAAAATACTAAGAGCAATTACTGGTGCATGCAAGACAAGGTACTAAATCCAATAACTGGTGCATGCAAGACAAGGTACTAAGTTAGTCTGAAATCTGCACCCATAGATGGGGATAGAATTATTAGAAATATGGTCAATGGACATGAACGTGCAAGCACTTCTGAGTGTTAACAATGTAGGTCAAGAAGTCAGCTAAAGGTCTAGTGCTTGTAGCGTCTTCCTTACTTTGCATCTTATATGACCATAGCAACAAAATAGTTACACTACTCTTAACTCATTTTATGTTGCATAATATGACCCTAATATCCTAAATATTTCCTTACAATTCACAACACAACCATCCTCCTGGAGACTTTGCGGATGGTCTTGGTTACACCACTTCATGGTCAATTGATGAAACCACTGAAGTGCTTCCACTCCAGTTTATAGTAACCAATTGCAGATACCTTATCATACTAATTGATGATATATGGTAACCTACAATACTGGCCCTATAAGGTTCTAGACTACAGGTAGACACAAGGGCGGGCTTCATAATACGATAAAATAAACCTATAAGATAAGGAAAAATGAACATATTTATCAATTACAATGGACATTTTACTTTGATCCAACTGGACTTTACCATATTATATTATGACATTTGTGAAGTAGAAGACATCCCCCAAAGCCAACAATATTAAAACGCTTACCCCCATCTTCTTCATCGAAGGAGTTCATGCAGGGGAAGTAGATGGCCAGAGCCTCGAATGATGCAGACAGGCTAATCCGGCTCTGTGACCTCTCCATGAACATGCTTGGGGCGCTCCCCGGATCTGACGGGGGCTTCGGGAGCTTGGACGCCCCATTTTTCACTCGGAGCACTGCACGAGGCGTCTTGGCAGCCTTTGTGGGTCCCTAGATATGAAGAAAAAGCCGCTATAACCTGCTGCACCCCAACAAGTGCCCCTGTACACAGCAGTCCTATGGATGCCGCTTGTAGATGGTGCATTTACAGAAGCAATATGTCAAGCCTTTCAAGGTACAGGATCCAGGTCCCAGTCAGCAGATGAAATACGAATAATCCCGTGCACCTAGGCTCTATGGAGCTGTTCCCCGTCTCCTGCTTTCTTTCTACTTGCAAAGACCGCTGGTTGACTTCATTCACAGAGAGATGACAGGAGGGGGCTGAATGAAGTCATTATTAGGATGCATCCTGGCCAATCGGTACAGGCAAACAATAAAGGGAGGCTTGGTCTCAGGCACAGCAGAGCTGAGGATGAGCGAAAGGGGCTGGCAGCACATTCAAAGCATCTTTGCACTCAGTGGCTCCGGAGATGTCTAGTCATTGCTGATGTGAACATACATACAAGACTCCATTACATTGCAATATAACACGCCTGTCACCATTTTCCTATATATGAACTCAGAGCGTCTAATGTGAGACCTGATGCTTCGGTAGGGTCATTGCGGAGAGGGTCTCCTTTAATCTGAACTGACCAGACACTGTCATCTTTTTTTTTTTTTTACTTGATTGATCACATGATGTGATTTTTTTTTTCCAGAGGAAATTACAGATTTGTAGCAGAAATCGATTTGATGACCTGTGGTGTGCGGCTGTCACTGAACAACAAAAATCAAAGAATCAAACGTATAGTTGAGATAGATAACAGCTTAGTATAGGGTAGAGTATAGTATGGATTCTAAACCTGGTGCGTATAAGTTATCTACATATATAGGGATGCTGGTTGTTGGACCACATCCTCCTGTAGAATACAAGCTTTGATGGACTGAGAACGTATACAGGTTCTGGAGTGAAAGACCAGGGAAACAAAGATGTTATGGCGCATTTTAAGGCTATGTTCACAGTACGTATATTTCCGGCCGTAGTGCGAAACGCAAATATACGCCCGTAGTTTTGAGGTTGATGCGTACGCTTGGAAGTATACGATTTCTGGCCGCACAATGCACACTACGTATGAGCTTACGGCCGGATCGTATACAGCGCCGTGAAAAATGAACAAGAACATTGTTGCGTCCGGAACTGTTCCAACTCACGGCCGTGAATTTCAATGCGGTCCCGTACGGAGTACTTATTTCAGCGAAATTGAACTTGATTTTTAGATCCAAAAGGTTCTGTGTGTTTTATTGGGCTGGGTGAAGATTTCCAAGTAAATGACCTGTTTCAGATCGCTTCGAAACAAGCTAGGGAAGCACAATTGTACTACGGGCGTATGTTCGCGGTTCGCTTGCATGTTCGCAATCCGGCCGCATGTCTATTTTTCCCTCGGCCGTAGTTTCAGCCGCACATGTCCGGCCGCGTACGAACTACGGCCGGACATTTACGTAGTATGAACATAGCCTTTTTCAAGTAATTGTAAAAATCACTTTGGAATATTTCCAAAAAGAGATGGTTGTTGAGGCTATAACTGTGTTTCTCTGAAAATAAGACAGCGTCTTATATTATTTTCTTTGAAAAAAGGGCTAGGGCCTATTTTCTGAAAAAAATGGTATATCCCTACACTGTAGCCCCTCTCTATATGGTAGTTGGCCACCAAACTGTCCCGCTGTATACATCCCCCTCTGCAGGCAAACCCCATACTGTATACATCCTCCTCTGCAGGTAGTCCCCATATTGCATACCTCCATCCCTACCTATGTAGTTGGCCAACATGCCCTCCGTCCCCCATACTGTATACCTCCCTCCCCTTCTGTAGTTCCCCCATACTGTATACATCCCCCCTGCAGTAAGCCTCCTCAAACTGTATTCCTCCCTCCCTTCCCCCTCTTTAGTTGTACTGTATATATTCCCTATCTGCCAGTAGTCCTTATACTGTATACCTCCCCCCCTCTGCAGTAAGCCCCCCATACTGTATACCTCCCTCCCCCCTCTGTAGTTGGCCAACATGCCCTCCGTCCCCCGATATTGTATACCTCCCTCCCCCCTCTGTAGTTGTTCTCCCATACTGTATACCTCCCTTCCCCCTCTGTAGTTGTTCTCCCATACTGTATACCTCCCTCCCCCTCTGTAGTTGTTCTCCCATACTGTATACATATCCCCTCTGCAGTAAGCCCCACCAAACTGTATTCCTCCCTCCCTCCCCCCTCTGTAGTTGTACTGTATACAGTATATCCCCTATCTGTGGGTAGTCCTCATACTGTATACCTCCCTCCCCCTCTGCAGTAACCCCCCCCCCATACTATATACCTCCCTCCCCCCTCTGTAGTTGTCCCCCCATACTGTATACATCCCCCCTCTGCAGATAGTCCCCACATACTATATAACCCCCCCCCCCCCGTAGCTGTTTCCCCATACTGTATACCTTCCTCCCCCTCTGAAGTTGGCCTACGTATCCACTATACAGGGCCGTATTACCAGCTGCTGCTGCCCTAGGCACTACTCCTGCAGATGCCACATCTTCACTCACTTAGGCTGTGTTCCCACATTTACTGTACGTCACCACATGCAGCCGAAACCAGACCCTCATGTGGTAACCAATAGGTGTATGGCCAATAATCCTGGTAACAGCACATGACCACTAGGGAAGAGATGGGAGCCTGGTTTCGGCCATATACATTTCTCTACATGTAGAAACATTGTCTGCATTGTGTTTTTCATGGTTTTTAACGGCTTAAAACGTAAACAAATTTCCACATTGATGGTGCGTTCACACCTACAGGATCTGCAGCTGATTTTCTGCAACAGATTTCATTTAAATAACTGAACACAGCATCAAATCTGCTGCAGATCCTGTAAGTGTGAACGCACCCTTAGTCAATGATTAGAGCCGTCTGCATATTGTCTGAGGGAATTCTCACCACTGGATTGGTAGATTGGTAGGTAATAGCTCCAGGCGTTACGTTTACCACCGCCACACCAGACCTGACCAATACCACCATACTGTGACTGGATAACACTGCCACACCAGACCTGACCAATACCACCATACTGTGACTGGATAACACCACCACACCAGACCTGACCAATACCACCATACTGTGACTGGATAACAGCGCCAGACCTGACCAATACCACCATACTGTGACTGGATAACACCGTCACACCAGACCTGACCAATACCACCATACCCCCCTCCCCTTTCGAAAAGACACCAGATTTACTGGCAAGTCTGAACAGGAGGTGGGAGACTAAAAAAATTGAAAAATTGTTTCCTTCCCCCTGTTTCCTGGTGCTGCCCTACGAACCGGACCACGGGTGCCTAGTGGTAAGTACGGCCCTGCCTATAGCCCCCCATATTCAATGTCCCCTACTGTGCATCTTCTTACCTCTCCTGCAGCTTGTGTTGAGCGAGTGGGGGCGGAGCATAACAAGTCTAGCACCTACTGTCAGAGATCTGGTCAGCTGACTATAACTAGTGCTTACTATTGGAGTAGGGCTTATATTTCAAGCCTATTTCAAAAAGCCTGCAAAATGTCACTAGGTCTTATCTTTGGTATAGGTCTTAATTTTGAAGAAACACAATAGTAGTGTCAATGGATTTTTTTTTCATTTGTTGACTTTTGTTGTTTCATTAATTTCTACTGAAGAGGACACGTAAAGTAGATGATCATCCCAAATAGCCTTAAAGCGGTTATCCAGCGCTACAAAAACCTGAACACTTTCTTCCAGAGACAGCACCACTCTTGTCTCCAGTTCAAGTGTGGTTTGCAATTAAACTCCATTCACTTCAATGGAACGGAGTTACAGAACCTGCACCCAGACTGGAGACAAGAGTGGTGCTGTTTCTGGAAAAAAAAAAGTGGCCATGTTATTGTAGCACTGGATAGACCATTTCAAACACTACTGTGGATTACCAACCAAGCAAGAATCTCCTCCAGAAGGAATAGTTACCCACCTGTAGACAGTTCTTGCCCCTTGTCAGTATGTAACAAGGTGCTTGCTGACTGGTAGAGAGGCCTTTGTCATGGGACTGAAGGGTTAAAGACGTAAGCCCCAGTCATGTTTTAATGTTTTTAAAGAAGTCGACTTGCATGGATGCTATCTCCAATTAGTGCCACCAGAAAGCAGAGTCTCTTCCTTCTGGAGGAAAGCTGCTTTGCAAAAAAATTTTTTCCTGATGGGGCACTGCGTGGTCTATGGGACTCCACATACCAGTTTGGTGTTTGCCTTACCCCTTCAGTATAATAGACAGTCAGGTCACTCACTGCCCAGTATGTTTCCCTACGACCCTGATCTGTATACTAGCCACAGGCTGCACGCTCAGAATACCCCATGATCTATATGCAGACAGCTCCAAGGAAAGAGAAGCTACTTTGCTGCTGATACTAGGATTAACTCCTGTACGGCTGAATTGCCTGCCCTTCTCTCTCTAGCAATGTGGATTACATCTTGGATGGGGAAGCATGTCAGCTTGAGAATTAACCATTTCACTACTGACATACTGAATAGGTACACACTATGACTGTGCCTTCCAAGATATGTATATGTCGGCATTCTGTAAAAACTGAACAATGTACACGGACAGGCATGGGTCCCATTGACTTTAAAGCGAATTTACCACCAGTACATAGCTTTTCTGATATTTATATGGATAGAGCGGCGCCAGCGTGAGGATGCCGGCGCTGCGGTCCTTTTGAGCCTCAGAAGGCAAAATTATAATGGAAATCTACCCTAACTTTCTTGGTTATAAAATTTCTGGTTATTTCTGTATAGGCTACAGATAGCCAAAACGTTAACTTTAAAGAAGAAGTCCAGGCAATACCAAAAAACTGATGCAGGCATTGATGGGGGGAGCATAATAAAGAATGTTTAGTTACCCGTCCCTCTGCCCTCGCAGCAGCGCTCTCACTGGACATCATTTTCTCCCGGCTTCCTGGTCACGTCCCAGGAAAAAGTACCCACTCAGCCAATCAGTGACTGCAGCTGTGTCCCGCCTCAGTCACTCATTGGCTGACCGGGCATTCCTGTACATTTCCGGGCATTTGTGACGTTTCAGGAGTGGAAGCTATAGGAGGCCGGCGGGCGTCCAGGAGTGGTAGCGAGGTGCTGCGGGAGAAACAGGTAAGTATACATTCTTTATCATAGTCTTGCACTCTACCTGCCCAGCCCGCACTGTATTTCGTTTTGTTTTGCCAGTACCTCTCCTTTATTTTTACCACCCAATCTGTTCTGATGATGCAGTTATTCAACATAAAACATCCATTAGTATTCCACTGGATAAATGTATGATTGCTGGAGATCCCATTGCTGGGACCACTACAATTATTGTAATGGGGATCCCCAGGCCCCCTATTTCAGAGAAGTCTGAATAAAGTGGTGACCATTCTGGCAAGCTCCAATGCAAGAAGACCATAGCAGATTCCTGCAGAATCCAATGTGTAAACTTTATTGTTGGATTATGACTCAATTTACAGTAAGTTCGGAATCTTAAACCCTGAACCGTTGGCATTTGACTCCTGGTCGCTGAGAAGATGGATCTAGCCTATAGCCTATGACTGTATCCATGTTCTTTAGGCAGCCCTAGGGCTGAATCCATCTTCACCAGCCACCAGGAGTCAAATGCTGAGCATTCAAGTTTTTGCAAACCCAAAATCTTGGTTTCTTTTAAACCCTTTAGTTACGGAGTTTCCTTCTCTTTCCTTCATCCTCCTCCTCCTCTTTTTCCCTGGATCTGAACATACAATAATAAAAAGCCTAAAGTTAGCCAAAGATGCACTTACATTTCAGTTCATGTGGCCAACAGTGAGCATTTGTTCCAGACATCTGTGTGCATGAAAAGAATGAGAACTTAGAATTGACGGAAATCTATAAAGGAAAGAATTCTTTGTGTCATATTATTATTATTATCACAGCAGTTATAGCATTCAGAGGTAAATGGCAGAGAATCTATTACGCAGGACAATATGTATTATTATTATGATTTTTTTTACAGGATTACAGTGATATTTTACAAAAAAAAGCAACATTCAATTCATAAAAAATATACTGTGTGTATAATAACACAATCATAATATCAAAAACAGTACTCTTCTTGCTTTGTATTTACTATGGTGCAAAAATATTTTCTTTTTATTGAAGCTTGTGACTTACTTTTGCTTCTACAGCCTCTAAAGGTGCTGTGTGAGCTCTATTTTCTCTCTATAGCAAAGGTGTAAAACTTGCTGCCCCTCCAGCTGTTGCAAAACTACAATTTCCATCATGCCTGGACAGCTAAAGCTCAATGTAGTGCGGGGTGAGCGGGCTGAACATCAGAGGACACATTAGACAGAGCAGGACCTGTCAGTGTCCTGCAGAGAGAGAAAAAAAAAGTAAAGAACCTGATCACGTGACCCGAAGATCCTCAACCTTACAGTGTGGAGAGCAACCCAATAGAGAGAAAGAGGGAGAAGATGACCTGTTAGTGTGGCAGTGTCAATCAGTCAGTGTCTGTGTCAGTCAGTAAGTGTCAGTCAGTGTCTGTGTCCATAAGGTGTGTTTGTGTATGTTAGTGGCGTCTCAAGTGATTGTGTATAGTGTGTGGATGATGGGTGCATAGTGGATGGATGAGGGGCCCGCCGAGACTATGGCCCGAGGGCCTGCTAAAACCTGGAGCCAACCCTGACCCAGCAGACTCAAACAAATCCATCCAGGTGGGTCGCAACATCAATGAGTGATGGAGTCAAGCGACTGCACAGTGCAATAGTACCTAGCCAAAGGGTGGGTTCAAACTGAGGAATAGGTGCTCTTATTTCAGCTTCAAATTCTTCCCATAAAATCTGAACAGAGCAATGTCCCATTGTGTTCAATGGGAGTTCCACTCTGTTGTTCGCAAATTCACAAAATTTCCTAGCAGAATTTTCTGCCGCAGATCAGCTTTCCACCCAAAGAATTGACATGTCAATTCTTTGGCCCCGTTCCCACTGAGCAAGAACATCAGAACTCTGCAGCGAAGCGCTCCGCTGTGGAATCCCACCTTGCTCAGTGTCTTACTTTGAGTGAATGAGAGGGCGCGTGCTCCTCTGCAGCCGCCGCTCTCTGCTCAAAGAAATGACATGTCACTTCTTTGAGCGGACAGCGGCGGCTGCGGAGGAGCACGCGTCCTCTTATTCACTCAAAGCAGGACACTGAACGCGGCGGGATTCAGTGGCGGAGAGCTCCATCGCGGAATTCCGTTGTTCTTGTTCAGTGTGAAAAGGGCCAAAGAATTGACATGTCAATTCTTTGGGCGGATTCCGCTAGAGGAATCCTATAGGAGTCAGTGGGGGCTTATATTCTGCTTGCAATCTGCTTAAAGGAGAAGTCCGGCAAAAATTTTTATTAAAGTATTGTATTGCCTCCCCCCTCCCCCCCCCCCAAAAAAAAAGTTACACAAATCCCCAAAATACATCTTTTACAGGAAATGCTTATAGAGTTTTTTTCCCTGCACTTACTACTGGATAACATGGTGATGTCACTTCCTGGATAACATGGTGATGTCACGACCCGACTCCCAGAGCTGTGCGGGCTGTGGCTGCTGGAGAGGATGATGGCAGGGGGACACTGAGGGACACAGGGCACTGAAGGGACACTGAGCATCCCTCTGCCACCATCCTCTCCAGCAGCCACAGCCCGAACAGTTCTGGGAGTTGGGTCGTGACATCACCATTTTATCCTGGAACTGACATCACCATGTTATCCAGGAAGTGACATCACCATGTTATCCAGGAAGTTAAGCCTTGATGCAGTAGTAAGGGCAGGGAAAAAAGCACTTTATAAGCATTTCCTGTAATAATATTGGTGATTTGTATAACTTTTGGGGGGCAACACAATACTTTAATAAAAATTTTGCTGGACTTCTCCTTTAAATTCCACTTGAATTCTGCTCAAATTCTGCTCATATTCTGCCAGAGCTGAACAGGCAAGGAATTTCAAGCAGAATACTTTCCTCTACAATTCCTCGAGAATTTCTCAGTGTGAACCCACCCTAATAGTACAAATGTTCCTACCAGCTCATGTGCCACCTTCACTATGTGAGCTAGATCTCCTGTCATATCTTTTCTGATCAAAATGAAAATCAGATTGCAGAAAACAATCCACAGGGAATATTCTCTCTCTTTGTTGGACCTGATTCTGATCAAAAAAGACATATAGAGAATGGATTTCTGGTAAGTGATGTGAATGGGGCTTTTGCTGAAATCCTAGAATCTATTGCTGCATTACCTTTCAGGAGATTACTGTAGTTCCCAGCTATATTACACAAAGCAAACAAAACCTGATTCTCAGGCAACATATTCTGTGGGTTTAGAGGAAGCCCAACAACCTTAGAGTGGTTTCTCACACAGCGCCTTTCTTTTTTTTTAATACAAAATGTCATATATTTTGCGGTGTTTTATGCTGATTTTTCTGTATATTTTCAGTGTGGCCAGGGAAATATAAAAAGTGTTTGGGTGCACATCATCTCTATCATTAAAAAATAAGACCCTGGCTATATATTTTATTAGAAGGGTTATGGGTATTCTGCAACACGTTAGAATATATATCTCAACTGTTCATCCTAAAACTATATATATATATATATATATATATATATATATATATATATATATACATATACAGCACACACCCACTGTTATAACAGTGGCCTAATACCAAGGACTTACCTCTGTGCTGGCACCCCTGACAAATATCTATAAACCAATGTTTTATTAATCCATTTACAACAAAAGCCTGATGTCATTTGCCCATAGCAACCAATTACAGCATAGCATTTACATATATAATTATGGTAAAGTGAAAGCTAAGTTGTGGTTTGTTGCTATAGGCCAGGGGTCCTCAACTGGAGGACCGCGGTCCGAACGCAGCGGTCACAAGAGGCCGCTCTGTCCTGTCTCTGGTTTCGGCGCTCTAGTGACGTCACAAAAGGGGAGAGCGGCCTTTTGTGACTGCTGCAGTGCGGCCACAAGAGGGGATAGAGAAGAGGAGACGCTCGGACCCAGGTGAGTATAAGGGTATAAACCCACACACCGTATATGCAGCGTATTTACTACTGCGATATGCAGCAAATACGCAGCAGATTAGATCTAAATAGCTGAACACAGCATTAAATCTTCACCATCACATCTGCTGCGTATTTGCTGCGTATTTGCTGCGTATACGGTGTGTGGGTTTATACCCTAAGTGTTTTTTTATGTTATATGCTATATGGGAGGAGAAGCACAGGGGGACTATATACTACTGGGGGAGCACACAGGGGGGCTATATACTACCGTGGGAGCACAAAGCGGGGGTCTATATACTACTGGTTGAGCGCACAGGGGGGCTATATACTACCGGGGAGCACAAAGTGGGGGTCTATATACTACTGGGGGAGCGCACAGTGGGGTTATATACTACTGGGGAGCACAAAGCAGGGGGTCTATATACTACTGGGGGAGCGCACAGTGAGGCTATATACTACTGGGGAGTGCACAGGGGGTCTATATACTACTGGGGGAGTGGACAGGGAGGATATATATTACTGCGGAGTGCACAGGGGGGCTATATACTACTGGGGGAGCACGCAGGGTTCTATATACTACTGGGGGAGCGCACGGGGGGCTATATACTACTGGACTGGGGAATGCACAGGGGGGAAATATACTACTGGGGGAGTGCAACACATTTACTAATGATGTTCAGCTCAGACTTTAACCTGACAATAGACCCCGGTAAGTGGACCTTCACTAAAAGTTCTTGAGTACCCCTGTAATAGGTAGTGTTTGTATTAAACAGATTGATAAATCTAGGCTACAAATGAGTTCACAGTGCATTTTGCAGTCCATTTAACAATTACGTTTTATGGGGGGGGGGGGGGACGGATGAAAAACAGATGCAATTCTGTGAAATTCATTTAAATCCATTTTTCCATTGACTTCTATTATTAAAAAAAAAAAAACAGTTCAAAACAGATTCGTTTTTTTTTGTTTTTTTTTGGCGCACACCAAAACGTTGTTGACCACTTTTGCTGTCTGTGATGGTTAAAACATCACAGAGCTATAACCGCATAAAGTGAGACAGGTCAGATTTTAAAAATGGTCTCTGGTACTTAAAAGGAAAGTAACCGGCTGATACCTCCATAGTGTTCGTTTCCTTCATCCTTGGTGCCGTTCTCGCACTGTTTGTAGTGTATTTCTTATATAAGGATCATTTGAGTCTGTTTGGAGCACTGGGGATAGGGCTACCGCACCCAGAGCACTGCTCTGGCCAGTACCTGGACGGCCCAGTCCACTGATAACCATTAGCGTGGATCGGCGCTTAGGGGGTGTAAGCTCTGCGCCCAGTGCTCTAAACGGACATTTTGGGCTAAGGATTACACTAGAAACAGCGCTGAGGATGAAGGTAAGAGACATGCCTTCATCCTCAGCACCCTCTGCGTATTAGGGAGCTATCAGCAAGTTAGATTTGTCCAACCTGCTGATAGTTCCCTTTAAGGTCAAAATCAGCCCAGTCCTGAAAGCATACCTCCCAACCGTCCCAGATCCAGCGGGACAGTCTCGATTTTGGGGTGATGTCCCGCCGTCCCAGGACAGCCCCCATGTGTCTCGCTGCCCCCTCCCTTATGACCGCTGCCACACACTGAGGGGGGCCACTGAAGCCATCTGACAGTGTCAGCGGCTCCTGCAGCTGCTGACAGTGTCAGGTGGCTTCGGGGATGCTATGCACATGTGGTGTACTGGTATGGCCCAGGGGATGATGTTATTATGTCGGAGGATTTCACTTGCTAGGTGGTGAGGTTTGACTCCACTCTGGTGGTGCTTGGCTGAGACACAGCTGGACCTTAAGGTGTTATATCGTGACACCAGGTGTGAGGGCACGCCTGCTTTTATTTTACAAGGCCGGTTGTACTTTTTTCCCCTGTGGTCAATGTCCTGCTGGGCTGCTACGGAGTCCCTTGGGATAGGGTAATCACGGATGGCCAGAGCGCTGTAGTGACCCTCCCGGACTATCGGATCTGCCAACCACAGAAAGAGGAAGTGTCCCAAGGTTGCAGTGTGTGCTGTGTCGGTGTAAGGCAATAAATAACAGAGTCTCTTTATCATAAATAAGACTGTTTCTACTGAAGAGTATGTGCTTGCAGCAGGATACACAATTATGACGTTTCTCTTAATAAAGCACTGGATAATACACTTGTTAACACTTGTAGATAAATACTTGGCAATACAGCAACTGAATCTGCTATAGGAGTGTAGGGTGAGATATAGTCGTGCCGACTGAGTAGCTTGTGGAGTGATGTAGAGAAGCAGAGTAGCAGAGAGGAGGATGTCATGAGAGTCTCAACCCAAGTAGTATTTTGCTCTGCCGGGATGGAGGAGGATAGGGTAGAATAGTGCTTAGAAGAAGAAGAAGAGAACACCTGTGCCCGTGTATTGACCTTTGATAAGTCTTGATTAGTCCACCTTATGCCCACTAGATTTGGCCGAACCGTTCTAGAGGGTGACACAGGCCCCAGACCTTGTTATCTGGGATGAGCGGAATGCTGATGGTTCCCTGTTGACAACCGCGCTGCGAGATTTCCTAGGCTTACTGCAACTTTGCTCTATCTGCATCAGTTCCTAGCTTCTGTGGTTTTTGTGGATACTGTAATGCTCTGTTACTCTCCTAGTCCACTGCGTGGGTTGAGATGGTCTCTGACTTGTCTTCGCCTGACCCAGAAGCGCTCTGCTCGAGCCCTGCGGTACCCTCTTCTCTCCTACCTGCTGCTGCTGATGATGTCAAAGGTCAGAGACAGGCAGGAGAGAAGATGAAAGCAGGAGCCACGGAGCTGGAGCTGTGAGCTTCGGGGGCAGGAGCTGAGCTGTGTGCAGGGGCGGGCTGGGCCGGGGGGCAGGAGGGCATGTGCCCCCCGGGCCGGTCTCCCCCACCAATGAGTGGGCCGCGACCCGCGGCCGACTCTCTGCAGTAATTGAGACTGAAAGAATAGCGCGGCCGGCCGCCGCGCTATTCCCTCAGTCTCTTCCGGGCCGCCTGATCCCCCCAGTAGCCGCAGACGTGCTGTACGCAGGCACGTCTGCAGGCACCTACATCAGGTCCCCAGCGGTGACGTCACTTCCCTGACGCGCCGCTGAGGACCTGATAGGAAAGGGAGAGGAGAGGAGCCGCCGCGCTGCAGCAGCAGGGAGAAGCTGCTGCACACTGAAGATCCGGCCCGAGGAGAGGTGAGTTGTTTTTCTTTTTTTCTAAACCCATTAACATGTGGCCACACCGGGGGGGGGGGGGATGCACAGGGGGCTATTCTATGAGGGGGGATGCACAAGGAGGCTATTCTATATGGGAGGATGCGCAGGGGGGCTATTCTATGAGGGGGAATGCACAGGGGGCTATTCTATGAGGGGGGGGGATGCACAGGGGGGCTATTCTATATTGGGGGGATGCACAGGGGGGCTATTCTATGAAGGGGGATGCACAGGGGGGGTATTCTATGAAGGGGGATGCACAGGGGGGCTATTCTATGAGGGGGGATGCACAGGGGGGCTATTCTATGAAGGGGGATGCACAGGGGGGCTATTCTATTAGGGGGGATGCACAGGGGGGCTATTCTATGAGGGAGGGATGCACAGGGGGGCTATTCTATGAGGGGGGATGGACAAGGAGGCTATTCTATATGGGGGGGTGCATGGGGGCTATTCTATGAGGGGGGATGCACAGGGGGGCTATTCTATAAAGGAGAATGCACAGGGGGGGTATTCTATTAGGGGGGGATGCACAGGGGGCTATTCTATGAGGGGGGGATGCACAGGGGGGCTATTCTATGAGGGGGGGATGCACAGGGGGAGCTATTCTATAAGGGGGGGTGCACAGGGGGGCTATTCTATGAGGGGGGGATGCACAGGGGGGCTATTCTATGAGGGGGGGATGCACAGGGGGGCTATTCTATGAAGGGGGATGCACAGGGGGCTATTCTATGAGGGGGGGTGCACAGGGGGAGCTATTCTATGAGGGGGGATGCACAGGGGGGCTATTCTATATTGGGGGGATGCACAGGGGGGCTATTCTATGAAGGGGGATGCACAGGGGGGGTATTCTATGAAGGGGGATGCACAGGGGGGCTATTCTATGAGGGGGGATGCACAGGGGGGCTATTCTATGAAGGGGGATGCACAGGGGGGCTATTCTATTAGGGGGGATGCACAGGGGGGCTATTCTATGAGGGAGGGATGCACAGGGGGGCTATTCTATGAGGGGGGATGGACAAGGAGGCTATTCTATATGGGGGGGTGCATGGGGGCTATTCTATGAGGGGGGATGCACAGGGGGGCTATTCTATAAAGGAGAATGCACAGGGGGGGTATTCTATTAGGGGGGGATGCACAGGGGGCTATTCTATGAGGGGGGGATGCACAGGGGGGCTATTCTATGAGGGGGGGATGCACAGGGGGGCTATTCTATGAAGGGGGATGCACAGGGGGCTATTCTATGAGGGGGGGTGCACAGGGGGAGCTATTCTATGTGGGGGGATGCACAGGGGGAGCTATTCTATAAGGGGGATGCACAGGGGGAGCTATTCTATAAGGGGGGATGCACAGGGGGGGCTATTCTATAAAGGAGAATGCACAGGGAGGCTATTCTATGAAGGGGGATGCACAGGGGGCTATTCTATATGGGGGGGTGCATGGGGGCTATTCTATATGGGGGGGTGCATGGGGGCTATTCTATATGGGAGGATGCACAGGGGGGGTTATTCTATATTGGGGAATGCACAGGGGACTATTCTATGAGGGGGGGGGATGCACAGGGGGAGCTATTCTATAAAGGGGGATGCACAGGGGGGCTATTCTATATTGGGGGGATGCACAGGGGGAGCTATTCTATAAAGGGGGATGCACAGGGGGGCTATTCTATATTGGGGGGATGCACAGGGGGAGCTATTCTATATTGGGGGGATGCACGGGGGGGGGGGGCTATTCTATAAGGGGGGATGCACAGGGGGGCTATTCTATAAGGGAGAATGCACAGGGGGGCTATTCTATATGGGGGGATGCACAGGGGGAGCTATTCTATGAAGGGGGATGCACAGGGGGGCTATTCTATGAAGGGGAATGCACAGGGGGCTATTCTATGAGGGGGGGTGCACAGGGGGAGCTATTCTATATAGGAGGGGGGTGCAGGGGGGCTATTCTATGAGGGAGGGATGCACAGGGGGAGCTATTCTATGAGGGGGGGGGATGCACAGGGGGAGCTATTCTATGAAGGGGATGCACAGGGGGCTATTCTATGAGGGGGTGCACAGGGGGCTATTCTATATGGGAGGATGCACAGGGGGGCTATTCTATATTGGGGGGATGCACAGGGGGGCTATTCTATGAGGGGGGGGATGCACAGGGGGAGCTATTCTATGAAGGGGATGCACAGGGGGGCTATTCTATAAGGGAGAATGCACAGGGGGGCTATTCTATATGGGGGGATGCACAGGGGGGCTATTCTATATTGGGGGGATGCACAGGGGGGCTATTCTATGAGGGGGGGATGCACAGGGGGCTATTCTATGAGGGGGGGATGCACAGGGGGAGCTATTCTATAAAGGAGAACGCACAGGGGGGCTATTCTATGAAGGGGGATGCACAGGGGGCTATTCTATGAGGGGGGATGCACAGGGGGCTATTCTAAGAGGGGGGTTGCACAAGGGGGCTATTCTATATGGGGGGATGCACAGGGGGGCTATTCTATATTGGGGGGATGCACAGGGGGGCTATTCTATATGGGGGGATGCACAGGGGGGCTATCCTATATGGGGGATGCACAGGTGGGCTATTCTATATGGAGAGATGTGCAGCGGGGGGCTATTCTATATGGAGGGATGTATTGATGAGGATGTTGCTGGAGCAAGAAGCCTAAAATGTCTGTCTGACAGATCCCGTGGAGAGGAGTCATGGCCAGAGAAGCCTTCATGATGGCCGGAGCCGGATGGAGAAGAAAAGGAAAAGTCGACGTCTCTTCATGCAGAGAAGACGCCTACTGTGAGTCACTGAATGTAACTGCACTATAATAACTTATAAGGTCTTATAACTTATCAAGGGTGTCAAACTATGTCCCTCCAGATGTTGCAAAACTACAATTCCCGTCATGGTTTATCTGTCCAGTCATGATGGGATTTGTAGTGTTGTAACAACTGGAGGGTCGGAGTTTGACAACTGTGTTCTATTGTCAGTGTTCTTATACCGGAGATAGATAGGAGATAGATAGATAGATAGATAGATAGATAGATAGATAGATAGATAGATAGATAGATAGGAGATAGATAGATAGGAGATAGATAGATAGGAGATAGATAGATAGGAGATAGGTAGATAGATAGATATGGGATAGATAGATAGATAGATAGATAGATAGATAGATAGATAGATAGATAGATAGGAGATAGATAGGTAGGAGATAGATAGATAGATAGATAGATAGGAGATAGATAGGTAGGAGATAGATAGATAGATAGGTAGGAGATAGATAGATAGATAGATAGATAGGAGATAGATAGATAGATAGATAGGAGATAGATAGATAGATAGATAGGAGATAGATAGATAGATAGATAGATAGATAGATAGATAGGAGATAGATAGATAGATAGATAGGAGATAGATAGATAGATAGATAGATAGGAGATAGATAGGTAGGAGATAGATAGATAGGTGATAGATAGATAGGTGATAGATAGATAGATAGATAGGAGATAGATAGGTAGATAGATAGATAGGAGATGGATAGATAGATAGATAGATGGATAGATAGGAGATAGATAGATAGATAGATAGATAGATAGATAGATAGATAGATAGATAGATAGATAGGAGATAGATAGGAGATAGATAGATAGATAGATAGGAGATGGATAGATAGATAGATAGATGGATAGATAGGAGATAGATAGATAGATATATAGATAGATAGATAGATAGTTAGATAGGAGATAGATAGATAGATAGATAGATAGAAGATAGATAGGAGATAGATAGATAGATAGATAGAAGATAGATAGGAGATAGATAGATAGGAGATAGATAGGAGATAGATAGATAGATAGGAGATAGATAGGAGATAGATAGATAGGAGATAGATAGATAGATAGGAGATGGATAGATAGGAGATAGATAGATAGATAGATAGATAGATAGATAGATAGATAGATAGGAGATAGATAGATAGATAGATAGAAGATTCATTAGCAGTTCATTATGTATCTTTGATTACACATGAGATCACAACCAGCAGACACATTTTAATAATGAGAACCTTCTATGGGGATGATCCTGGTATTTGTACAGTGGATGTTAGTTAGTAATGGCGGTGGTGGTGAAGGGGTTGTGATATTTGTTTCTTTTATACTGGTATTATTGGTCTTGTTATACTGGATCTCAGTTACGGTGTGGTGGTATTAGTTAGTATGGGGTGGTAATGGTTGTGGTCACAGTGACAATATATGTTTCTTATATACTGGTGTATTGGATTTGGTCAGTAACGGTATATTTCTTCTATCCCCTATTAGTTCTGTTCTGGGGTCACATCCACACACTGATCCCCCACAGAACTCTGTATACTGATCTCTCACAAAGCCTCCAGTATACAATACACCAGGAATCCTCCAAGTACAACAGCTGCAAACACTACAACTCCCAGCATTTACTTACAGTCTGCAGCCCTCAGGATATGCTGGGAGTTGTAGTACATCCTCTGATAACAGCTGGTGCTGCAGAGATTCAGGGCTGATGGTTTAACATGATAGAGAACCAAAAGGGCATTACAGCACTGATAACAGGGTCACCGGGTACACAGAATGGTACCTTAAGGGTGCATTCACACAGACAGATTTAGCTGACAGATTTTTGAAGCCAAAGCCAGGAATGGAGTTGAAAAGAGGAGAAATCTCAGTTTTTCCTTTATTACCTGTTCTCTGCTTATAGTCTGTTCCTGGCTTTGGCTTCAAACATCGGTCAGATAAATCTCTCTGTTTAAAGGCATCCTAAGGTACTATGCTGTGCACCTGGAGCTAGGTTCCCTTTAATCCAATAGATGTATATCACAAGGGCTTTTCGTGGCTGGGAACACTGGCCACAATACTATAATTCTGTGGCGCATGTGTAATCTTCCTTTCCCGCACTTATTTGGGGAGGGTAATACCAGGTAAGGGCCAGGGTGGTGGATGGGCCGCTAGCCTGCCAGTCAAGGGCCAGTGCCGTGTGCTTGCCCCCCAGGCTAAAATCTGCCAGCCAGCCCCTGGCTGTGTGTGAGGCTGTCTGCTCCCTCCTGCTGTGTCCCTGACCTGTGACCTCAGCAGCAGTTTGGAGAAGACAGGCAGCTCTGTGACTGCTCCCTGAATAGGTGAGTATTTGTTTCTATTATTTTCTGTCAGTGATGGATCTGCCTACAGGAGAGGGGATCGGGGCCACTACAGTGGGACCTACTATAGGGAGATGGGGCTACTACAGTGTGAGCTACTATAAGGAGATGGGGGTTACTTCAGTGGGACCTACTATAGGGAGATGGGGGCTACTACAGTGTGAGCTAATATAGGGACATGGGGGCTACTACAGTGGGACCTACTATAGGGAGATGGGGCTACTACAGTGTGAGCTACTATAAGGAGATGGGGGCTACTACAGTGGGACCTACTATAGGGAGATGGGGGCTACTACAGTGTGAGCTAATATAGGGACATGGGGGCTACTACAGTGGGACCTACTATAGGGAGATGGGGGCTACTACAGTGTGAGCTACTATAGGGAGATGGGGGCTACTACAGTTAGACCTATGATGAGGGGGGGCTATTACAGTGGGACCTATGATGAGGGGGTGGGATTACTACAGTGGGACCTATGATGAGGTGGGTTTACTACAGTGGGACCTATGGGGAGGGGGGATACTACAGTGGGACCTATGGGGAGGGGGGTTACTACAGTGAGACCTATGATAAGGGGGGGTTACTATAGTGGGAAAAACAAATGGAGGGGGCGTTTACTACAGTGGGATTAACAAAGGGAGGGGGCGTTACAGCAGTGGGATTAATTGGGGGAGGGGGGATTACTACAATAGTATTAACTAGGGGAGGGGGAATTACTACAGTGGTATTAACTAGGGAGAGGGGGTTACTACAGTGTGTCCTATGGGGAGATGGGGGTTATAACAGTGGGACTTACTAGGGGAAGGGTGGTTACTACAGTGGGACCTATGGGAGGGGGGTACTACAGTGGGATTAACTAGGGGTAAAGGTGTACTACAATGGGATTTGGAGGCACAGAGGGATCTGTACCAGAGAGAGTAACTGTGAAGCAGATGAGGATGATACTGGAGAGAGGAACCTAAAATGTTTGTCTCGCAGGTGGCCGAAGAGTTTTTGTGCATGATGGCAAAGATAAACAAAAGTGAACAACAAGCTGTCTCCTGTGAGTCACTTAAAAAACTGCAATATAATCACTTATAAGGTCTGAGGTGTCAGCAGAGAGCACTGGAAAGAATACACTACTTCCTGCAAGACATACAGCAGTTCATAAGTACTGGAAGACTTCAGATTTTTTTTTAAACAGAAGTAACTTACAAATCTGTATAGTTTTCTAGTATCAGTTGACTTAAAAACATTTTTCCCTCTGCAGTACCCCTTTAATGAGTAAAAAAAAAAACCTTTAAGGTACCTATATTTTAAAATTTAGACACCATATCTAAAAACAATAAAGATAAATGCACACATAGACAGATTTGAGGCAGACAGGAAAATCCACAAAAAAATTCCACACAAAGTTGTAGGTGCTCTAGCGCTGTTAGCGCCTCCATACCTCCAGACGTTCTCCGGCAGCGGCACACTGTGTAGGCTGCAGGAGCTCCCTGGACCACCTCTCTTCCGGCTGGGTGATATCACCAATACCTGATGGCGTCCCTGGACACCTGGGGTGCTGCGGGTCGACATTACTTCTGCTGTTTTATTGTGTTTGCCGGGCAGGCCTCCATGACAGTCAGTCTTTTGTGTTACAGGTGGTTACTGTTGAGGATCGGGGGGCTGGTCCAATCACGTTCTGGACCAGACCCATGACCTCCTATATAACATCCCCTTGGTCTATTTACCCCCGCTAGCTATTAGTCTTTCTTGGAAGTGTGCTAAGCAAATCCTTGTCTCTATAATCTCTGTCTTGCTATTCCCGGTTTCCTGACCTTTTGACCTCACTACCCAGATCCTGTTTGTTGTACCACTTTGCTAGTTTGGTTTTGACCTTGGCCTGTACGATTACTCTTTGTGTTTGTTTACCTTGTCTCTGTTTCGTGTTTTACGTTGTCGCAGGTTACGGACTGTCGCCCAGTTGCCCACAGTCATCTAGGGCTGTCCAAGGCAAGTAGGCAGGGACAGCTGGCGGGGGTAAGTTCAGGCCTCACAGTCTGTGTCCACCATATCCCTTTCCTAAATTGACAACCTAAATTGACATTCTGCAGATTTAAAAAAAAAAAGAAAAAAAACATACCGCCGATGAATTTCAGTCAGGATAATGTCTGCTTTGTGTGGATAAGATTTCAAAAATCCCCTCTCCACTACTGGTACCGTCATTTACTGCTGATTTCCCATGTGAACTTCCACGCAAATCTGTCTAGTATGCGTTTGGCATAATGGGTTAAAATTCCATGAACTGCGAGCGTGGCGGCAGTCATAGACATCTACTTGATTATTGACAGAAAGATAATGATTCTTAAAAATTCCCTACAGAGAACTCAAGTTTACATGTTAATTAAATTACTCGTAAGTCTTTCAGTTCTAAGTATTTTAATATATGCAACAAGCTTCATACTTCAAGTGTTTGTTAATGAGCATCAATCTGCTTTGGGTTGAGACGAGCACAATACGGGTGCATTGTGTATCTGTATTACGACACGAGTCCCAGCCCGACCGTGGATCTAATGACCCGAACTGAAAGACATATAGAGACCTCTGATGCTTTCAGTTTGGGTCACTGGCCAGGCTTTACTATAGGATAGTGATGAGCGAATACTGTTCGATCAAATAGATATTCGATTGAATAGTAAGGTATTAGATCTATCAAATATTATCAAATAGTTTGCCGAATATTCGAAAAATATTCGTTAAGCGTTCAAATCCCCCAGCTTCCGGTTTTTACCTCCAAGTGGTCAAATAGATGTTTTTCAATAATCAAATACTTGTTCCCATAGACTTTAATGGGATCGAATATTCGATCGAATATTTGAATATTCGGGAGACATTCGTACGAATATCGAATATTCGAATATTTCACTATTCGCTTAACACTACTATAGAAAAAATACCTGAAGAAATTCTAAAAAAAAACACATAATAATAATTGTTTGTAAAGGAAGCAATATAAGGACATACATCCAGCATTTCTAGAGTTAGGAGGACATGCCTATTGGCTTTAAAGAAGTATTCCGGGCTGGGGTTATTTTCAGTGTTTGGCCGGGCCAGGTCCCGGATCGCGCCGCCCCGCTCTCCCGTCCGGCCGCCGCTTCCTGGTCTGAGCTGCGGCTTGAGCCGTGACATCTCAAGGCAGCTCAGCCATTCAAAAGCCGAGGTGGGACTCCGCTACGACCACTGAATGGCTGAGCTGCCTTGAGACGTCACGTTTCAAGCCACAGCTCAGACCAGGAAGCGGCGGCCAGACGGGAGAACAGGACGGTGCAATCCAGGACCCGGGAAGGTAAGTGATCGTCAGCTTCTATATCTACCCTCTTCCCGCCCGTACACTGAAAATAACCCCAGCCCGGAGTACCCCTTTAAGGACTATAAGGAGGGAACGACTATAACGAGGGATTAGCGCATTGAGAACACATAACGTGTTTCTCCAAAAATAAGACAGGGTCTTATTTTTTTTTCTCTGAAAAAAGTTCCTAGGACTTATTTTCGAGGTAGGTCTCATTTTCAGAGAAACACAGCATGCCCCCACACTGTTGCCCCACTCTATATTGTATTTAGCACCATACCGTATGTCCTACTACTCTTAGGCTCCTATTTTATCATTTAGGCTTCCATACCATATACCTCCCTCCCCCTATGCAACTGGTCTTCATACTTTTTACCCCTCCCCCGTCTGTAGTTGGCCAACGTACCCTCCGTCCCCCCATGTCCCCTACTGTGTATCTTCTTACCCCTCTTGCCTCCCCTGCAGCTTGTGTTGAGCAGGAGGGGGCAGGGCATACCAAGTCTGGCCCTGATTGGCTGATGCTCAGCACCCATTGTCAGGGATCTGGTCAGCTGACTATAACTAGGGCTTATTATTGGAGGGCTTATATTTTGAAGCCTACTGCAAAAAGCCTGCAAAATGATGCTAGGTCTTATTTTCAGAAACATTGAACAACATTGGCAGAAAAAGCCCATCTGGTTTCTAGCCATACCTTATAATTTTTCTTATATATTATTTTCTGATCTTATATATATATATATATATATATATATATATATATTATATATCTCGATATATTTATCTCAGGCAGGTTTGCCAACCACATCTAGTGAAAGTTAAAGGAGTTATTTGGGATTAGAAAAAGAGAGCACAGCGCCACCCCTGCCCTCTGGTTGTGTGTGGTATTGAAATTCAGCTCCATTTACTTTAATGGAACTAAGCGACAAAACTACATCCAATCTGGGGACTGGAGATGTACTGTTACTAAGCCTGAACTACACCTTTAAGGTGCCTATACACCTTCTATAATTGTTGGCCGAAAGGTCTTTTGGCCAACAGCTATATCTCCTGTCCTTTCTATACACAGTTTTAAAAACTATTTTTGTTCTCCGTATCACGAAAACACGATCCTCTGGCTGCATGTGGCCAAAATGTGGCGGCCAGTCACTTGTGCCGACATACTTGTGCAATGATTGGCTCCTGCATATTGTCTGCACGTGTCTGCAAGTGTCACCCAAACATGGAGAAATCTATCAACCATGGCCGGCAGGTGGGGAGAAACTGCTAGGAACCAACCCTATGATATATGCTCCGGCAGTATGAAAATCATGATTGGTTCCCTTTAAAGTGATATTGACACACACACCCCTTCCCCCCGACTCTCCCTTCATGCCATCCATTTACAGTGTCACCTAGGTGGGTCTTCACAGTAGTTGGGCCATCTCTCTTTTGGTAGAGGGGATCCAACTCCCGTGAAGCCCCTTCTAGGTGATACTGCCCAGCAATGAAAAGAACCTATTTTAGAGCTGAAAGGAGACCCAGACAAGTTTTAGGGTATGTGCACACTGAGGAATCCAGGCGGATCACCCACCCCAGATTCCGCAGCTTGCCCCTTCTCGTGGCCGCGCCCATCTCCGCCTGTGCCATTGACTCCATTCTATGGTCAGGCAGATTCCAGCATCCTCCCGAAGAATGAACAGAGTCTGTAGCACTGGCAGAGATCCACGCTGCCACGAGCGGGGGCGAGCTGCGGAATCTGCGGCGGGTGATCTGCCTGGATTCGGTAGTGTGCACATACCCTAATTTAGGTATATTTTAAATGTGCATCATCTAAGCTTGTGGATGGAGTAAGGGGGGAAACAATATCACTTTAAATGGCTACTTCCAACATCAAAATGTATCGTCTATACACAAGATAGAAAATAAACTGATCCGTGGGGCTAGGGGTCCAACTCCACGGGTCGATGGGGGCCCGATCAATATTGTAAACGAGCACCGTTTACTGGTCCGATAATCGTTTAGCAAGGGCTTCAGGGACATCGTTACCGATGTCCTTGCAGCCCTTGTTGTTAAACACTAGTCCCGCCAGTGATTGGCTGAGCGGTCTGTCAGCTCAGACAGGCCGCTCTGAAGCTGCTGCTACGCACAGGACCCGGGGAGAAGAAGCGCAGTAGAAGACCTGCAGCATGCTGAGGTAAAGTATGTTGTTAAATTGTCGGTTGCCGGCCGCACCGTGATTTTAGTTTTGCGCCTAAATAAACGATCAGCCGATGACACGATCATCGGCTGATCGTTGTCTCTATTCCACGGAGAGATAATCGACCGAATCGGGTGGATTCGGCCGATTATCGCTCCGTGGAATAGGCCCTGAAGTCTTTGGCAATATTCGGACGCCCCATAGAGAATAATGGAGCACTGTCCAAACACATGTGGTGCACTCCATCTATAAGGGTGGTTTTCCTCCAGGGGGTATTACAAGGCTGGATCCCACCATTCAGCTTGTTATATCTTTTGATCTCGGGAATACATCTTTAAGGCAGTCATGATAAAGTCAAAAATCTCTCTATTTAATGTCGTGTTCCATATAAAAGTCTCTTCTCCCTGTAATTGCAGGACGATATATGGACTGTCACACGAGAACGGATGGTTGTGACTGTGGCTATGATTATCAGCCATTCTGTAGTATGGTCCACTAGACTTTATTGTAATATCTACTTTTTAGTTTCATATCCAGCCATTAACATTGCTCTGCGTGAAATGCCTTCCAGCTTCAATTTGTTATCAAAAGCCGCTCACAACACAACAATGTTTCTGAATGCGGGCGTTTGTAATGAAATACCCCGCCGCGCTTCAAGCTGCTGAGTCCTTTTCTTAAATGAACCGTTAATCCACCTCTCCCAATCTGTGCTTTATTAATCAATTGACAAATTGTGCTTTCAAACCCGTCACCTATAGAGTTTATCCTTCCGCTTCGCCTTCCAGCTTTGTTTGATTATATTCTTATGTATTAGAAAGAAATATTTCACCGACTGGGAAACATTTTGCAGCAAGCCCCTGCTAACACGTTTCGAGGCTTCCTGACCAGACGCGTCTGTGCCTTATACTTCCAGATTGTGCCATGAAAATGCCAGCGATTTCCTGCTAATCTGACAATGGTGACTATTGTCTTCAATGCTGGATTAGCAAAAATACTGGAATAACTGAATACCGTATTACTGTGATGTATATATATATATATATATATATATAGTGGAAGCATCGGCAATCCTTTTGTTTCCCTCTTCTCCCCCTTTCAGTGCTGGAAATTGTAATGTACAGTGGACGGCATTTGGCTTAGGCTTCTCTGACCCTAGTTCTGAGTCAGCACGTTTCAGCAAAAAAGTGTCCCCTGTGCCTAATCTGCAGTAGAAACCAAGCCGACTAAGCGCTGCCCTTCCAGCTAAGGTATAAAAGCTCTATATCGCTCTCCTGACATGTATGCTTCAGCAAATGTTTGCATTAAAGTGAAGTAATCTCAATAAAAATGAATGTATTAAAAAAAAGAACGTTTTTGCATTGTACCATTCCTCCGGGAAATTAAAGGGGTTATCCAGGATTAGAAAAAGCACAGCTATTTTCTTGCAAAAACAGCACCACCCCTGTCCTCAGGTTGTGTGCGGTATTACAATTTAGCTGCCTTCGCTTTAATGGAACTGAGCTGCAAAACCCCACACCCAAACTGTTAGCGACTTACCAGCCCCGCTTCCTGGGACATCAGCCCCGCAAGCTTTCTCCATCACCCAGAGGTGGCACCGCCTGCATGGTGATGTCACGGATACCTTAAGGTGTCCTCGGTCCGCATCACCTGATGGGAAATTTAAATTACTGCGGTTGTGCCGCAGTATATGAGTGACTGGCAGATCTCCAATTACGTTGTGGACCGGACCCCCTGACCTCATATATATATAACCCATAATCCACTTTACCAGTGCTGGCTATTAGACTAGTTTTTACTAGCGTGCTTGGCAGTCCCTGTGCTATTTTCTTGATCATCTCCTGGCTTTCCTAAACCCCGGCTTTCGTACCCTGACTACTCCTTGTTATCTGGCTTACCTGATCTTGGCTACTGTTACCTGACTACTCTTTGAATATTGATTGTGTACCTTGCTGATGTTTGGTTTGACGCAGCTTTCTGGCTTCCTCGTATTTGTTAGTTCATCTTGTCTGTGTTCTGTGTTTTCATGTATCGCAAGTCAGGGACTGTCGCCGCAGTAATTTAGGGCGGTCGCATGCAGGGTTTACTGCCCGTGTCTATTCCCGACCCCCTTCCCTGACCGATTGGTACTTGTGGAGACCAACAAGAGTGGTGCAGTTTATGGAGTAAAGTGGCCATGTTTTTTCTGATCTGGATAACCCCTTACCCAAGTGTCACTGTCGTTATAACTTGCAAAATCTAAATCAACAGTAGATGTGATATAAATCAAGTTTGCAATTTACATTCATTATTTATTTTTTATTTATTTTTTTGTTATCATAGAAAACACGGCACTTCCTGTGCTCTGACTTTTTTAATTGAATGAGTCTAAACAAAGAAAGTCCCATATTTCCCAGGTCATCTACGCTCACAGTCATGTGATTGACGGACACATTGAGTTGTGACTCTTTTTTTTAACAGCCACAAGACTAAAAAGCTTCAGAAGACTGGACCTGGATACAAGTAAGTATAGCTTTATTTTACAGCATGGTAACAAAAAAAAAATAATAATAATGAATGTAAATGTCAAACTTGCTTTATATTACTACTGGTGGTTTAGATATTGAAAGTTATAATGACAGGTACACTTTAATAAATAAAGAGCCGATGTGGTTGCACTTTCCAACGCTCCTTACAGGGTCTCTGATAACTAGTGATGGTTTGCAGATTATAAACAGAAGAATAGATTTATGAATTCAAAGGCGTTCACACGATAAAATAGACAGCCACAGACCATGGCAGGTAGTGATCAAACGGAAGGAAACTGTCCAGGTCATAAATGATCAGAAACTTTGTTGCTCAGGTCAGGACATAATTCTGGGCAAGTTTAAATAATAAGAGCTACTGAGGAATAGATTAGGCACTAACAATGGACATATGCCTGTCCTTTTAGCCTATTAAGGCCATGTTCACAAGGTGTATGAGACCTGCTGTTCTGTGACCTGGCCAGGTCACAGAACAGCCGGTGTCAGAGAAGAACATCCCAGCTTACACTGCAGTAAGATAAACTTCAATTATGTTATATTGCAATTTAATTACGTTATATTCACCGTTGCACACAATTTTATATTATGTTGTTATATTATGTATATTCACCGTTGCACACAATGGAGCGTGCGGCCGCAGCTGCATGCTCCATTGTGTGAAATGACATGTTATTTGTGGCCGCTATTCAATGAAGGAGCAGGAGATACAGTAAGTACTAAAAGATTTGAGATTGTTAAGTAGAAATAAATTACAAATCTATATAACTGTTTGAAACAATAAATGATTAAATTTTGCCTTTGGAATTTATCTTCACTGTGAATGTGCTCCCTTGCATCTTGTCATTCGGCTATATTTGAGGACCGTGAAAGGCGTGCAACCCTTGTTTCAGATATATAATCCTGTGCTGCCTTATTTTCACCTTCTTATTCCCAACAGAACTTTCATGATCAACGAAACATCAGCAGTGCCCAAGGTTAATAGGGAGCAACAAAACTACTGCCCATGTGGTTTAAAATGTCATATGCCTTGCCACAATGGCCATAATGCACACACAAAACAATAGCGTTTAAAAGTTCTATTTTATTTTTTTGATACATATATTGGAAATGATTTGATATTTTTGTCCTCCAGCTGTTGCAAAATTACAATTGCCATCATGCCTGGACAGCCAAAACTAAAGCCTAGGCATGATGGGAACTGAAGTTTTACAACAGATGCAGGGCCGAAGGTTCCCCATCCCTGAACTAAAGAAGCACCTATACATATCTAGTTAAAGTAAATGTACCAATAGGTACATCGATTGGTGTTTTTTTACATCAATGAACCAGCGCCAGCACGGGGATGCCGTTGTTGCGGTCCTTTTTTTTCCTTTGCACAGCGCTAGTTTATTCCCGAGCACCGACTCGGCATGAAGCACTGGAGACTGGTCCGCCGACCCCCAGTGTGACGAAACCCCCTCCCCTCTGTGACGTGGCTCCATTAGAATGAAGGGAAGGGGAGATCATCACACAGGGGGTCGGGGGGCCATCCCCAGTGCTTCATGCCAGGCCGGTGCTTAGGAATAAACCAACGCTGTTCTCGGGAACCAGGCGGTAGTTTAAAAAAAAAAAAAGGAACGCAACAATGGCATCCCTGTGCCAACACTGGTTTATTGTAAAAAAAACACTAAGAGGGAGATTTATCAAACTGGTGTAATGCAGAATTGTTTTAGTTGCCCCTAGCAACTAATCAGATTCCACCTTTCATTTTTCAAAGTGTCTGTGAGGAATGAAAAGTGGAATCTGATTGGTTGCTAGGGGCAACTGGGCCAGTTTCACTTTACACCATGTTTGATAAATCTCCCCCTAGTGGTACATTTGCTTTGGTGCATACCCATAAGACTACTTTTGGTATCCCTCACAACCAATCTGTCAGTATAATCTTTCATCTCCTATTTCCAGGAACATGGTTCCTCCCAGGATCTGCTCACACCAGAGCTATAGGCCAAGGTGTAAATGCCATATACATAAAGGATATGTACACAAGACAGTCTAATCCACAAATCTAAAAATAAACTCATCATACTATAACACCGGCTTAGTTTTAATCTCTGATAAGCATTACGTAATACTCTATATAATTTGCTCGTCCGGTTTACATTTCCAAACAGTAGCAGATTATCATATTACTTTTCAGGACGTATCGTCAAGTTCAAATATTTGACTCCCTTTACTTACATTTCATAATGCGATGCAGGAGGAGAAGCTGCATATAACATGAGGCCGCACGGCGTGTGGATAGAGAGGTCATCCTGTCTGCAAGGGAAAATCAAATCAAAGATCTGTTTTGTGCATAAGCATTAAATGAGAAATGTTATTACCGGTCCGGAGAATAAACCGGATGGTAGGCGGGTGTTTCCTGGTGAGATCACAATGCAGCACCGCGACATTCGGATGCAGGGGGTTCATTTTATTAGTACAAAACTGAATGTGGACTGACTGGTTTACGCCTGGATCTCTCTTTCCATCACAATGATGAGCTGCACAAAAACTAGAGAGATATTTGAGATGTTAGGCTATGTTCACATAACATATATTTTCGTAAAATTATTACAAGAATATACGTTACATAGCCGTCTATGGGATCCCAGCTGGAGTGTATACACATACGCTCCAGCCGGGATCCCTCACAGCGCTGCAAAGAACTGACGTCAGTTTTCTGCGGCCGCTATTCATAACAGAAACCCTGTCAGTGCACACTGTGGAGCGAGCAGCTCCGGCTCTACTCTCCATAGCGTGCATTGTAAAGTTCTGATGCGGGCGCACACAGATGCCCCCGCATCAGAACACTGCGGCCTGAAAGATCATCCGGCCGGTCTCTTACGCTATGTGAACATAGCCTAAAATTGTAAAGTTGCATTTACTCTGTGGAGCCGCCTCTCCCACTTAGGCTGGGTTCGCACTACGCTTTTTTTTAAATCCGTTTTTTTTTTTTTTAATAACTGTTTATTTTTGAAACATTTTCTCTTTTAAACAACAGATCAATAACAACACAATAGCCACGTGACAGGGCAAACAGTGAGTACAGTGATCGGGTACTTCCGGCAGGATAGCAATCACAGTCAGCTGTAAACTAGGTTCAGGGCGTAGTATGTAGACAAAAAAGTGGTACCTATTTAGCTTAGCCAACCCTGAACATTATGGATAAGTCCCGAAACCAGTGGCTCCAACATGGAACTGGGGTGGTAACAGTCACCTCAAATCATATCCAAAACAGGTAAATAACCCAAACCAGGTAGTAAAGAACACAAAGAAAACTACATAGAAGACACGTAAAGAGACACACATAAAGAGACAAGGGGTCACACACTAGGGAGGGGAGGTGGTCTCATAAACAGCATCCCACGGATCCCAGACCAGGTTGAATTTCTCAACCGTATTATTATTCAAGGCAGAGAGGTATTCCATCCTCCTAACGTCCCTCAGTTTATTAATCAGCGTCTGACGGGATGGGGGGGCAGTGTTCTTCCAGGCAGCAGAAATCGTACACTTAGCCGCCGTAAGAATATGGAGAAGAAGGCGTGCGGCATGTTTACGGAAACTCTTAGGAGGGATGTTTAACATATATGTCGCTGCATCTAGAGGAAGGTCAGCTCCTGTCACTGATTTGATTAGGATCTTCACCTCCCTCCAGAACAACCGCAGCCGGGCACAATCCCAGAAAATATGGAACAGTGTACCCCTTTGGGCATTACACCGCCAGCAGATGTCTGAAACTTGAGGGAAAAGGGTGTGCAAGAGAGCAGGAGTGTGGTACCAATGCATCAAGATCTTGTATTGATTTTCCTTATAACTCACACATTTAGAGGATTTCGCTGCCTGGGACCACACTATCTGCCATACCTCAGGCGGCAATTCCCTGCCCAGGTATGCTTCCCATTTAGTCATATAAGGAAATTTAACGGGTTCACTGTCAGGCGACCGAGATAAAATATCATAGATGGACGTGATCAGTGGCGTAGCTATAGGGGTCGCCATGGCGACCGGGCCCCTACGCTAGGGGGGCCCGCACGGCCCCCCCTTGCCACTTGTGACACTGTCACTTTAAGCATCCAGAGAAGCTGCGGCCGCGCAGCTTCCCGGGATGCACAGATCGCTTTGATGTTCCGCCCGCACAGTGAGCGGGCGGAACATTAAAGCGATCAGAATACAGGAGAAGGACCTGTCAGCGTCCTCCTCCTGTATTCTCTCCCATAGGCTGCCGGCACTTCATACCATATTAGGTGAGTAGGATGTTTGTTTTTTAGGGGCACCTCTGGGGGCATTATTAGTATATGGGGGCACCTCTGGGGGCATTATTAGTTCTTGGGGCACCTCTGGGGGCATTATTAGTGTATGGGGGCACCTCTGGGGGCATTATTAGTATATGGGGGCACCTCTGGGGGCATTATTAGTTCTTGGGGGGCACCTCTGGGGGCATTATTATTGTATGGGGGCACCTCTGGGGGCATTATTATTGTATGGGGGCACCTCTGGGGGCATTATTAGTGTATGGGGGCACCTCTGGGGGCATTATTAGTTCTTGGGGGCACCTCTGGGGGCATTATTATTGTATGGGGCCACCTCTGGGGGCATTATTAGTATATGGGGGCACCTCTGGGGGCATTATTAGTTCTTGGGGGCACCTCTGGGGGCATTATTATTGTATGGGGGCACCTCTGGGGGCATTATTAGCTCATGGGGGCACCTCTGGGGGCATTATTATTGTATGGGGGCACCACTGGGGGCATTATTAGTATATGGGGGCACCTCTGGGGCATTATTATTGTATGGGGGCACCTCTGGGGGCATTATTAGTTCATGGGGGCAACTCTGTGGGCGTTATTAGTTCATGGGGGCCACCTCTGGGGGCATTATTAGCTCATGGGGGCACCTCTGGGGGCATTATTAGTTGATGGGGGCAACTCTGGGGGCATTATTAGCTCATGGGGGCACCTCTGGGGGCATTATTAGTATATGGGGGCACCTCTGGGGGCATTATTAGTTCATGGGGTAACCTCTGGGGGCACTATTAGCTCATGGGGGCACCTCTGGAGGCGTTATTAGCTCATAGGGGGCAACTCTGGGGGCGTTATTAGTTCATGGGGGCACCTCTGGAGACATTATTAGTTCATGGGGGCACCTCTGGGGGCATTATTAGCTCATGGGGGCACCTCTGGGGGCATTATTAGCTCATGGGGGCACCTCTGGGGGCATTATTAGCTCATGGGGGCACCTCTGGGGGCATTATTAGTTCATGGGGGCACCTCTGGGGCATTATTAGCTCATGGGGGCACCTCTGGAGGCATTATTAGTTCATGGGGGCACCTCTGGGGGCATTATTAGCTCATGGGGGCACCTCTGGGGGCATTATTAGTAAATGGGGGCACCTCTGGGGGCATTATTAGTTCATGGGGGCACCTCTGGGGGCATTATTAGCTCATGGGGGCACCTCTGGGGGCATTATTAGCTCATGGGGGCACCTCTGGGGGCATTATTAGTATATGGGGGCACCTCTGGGGGCATTATTAGTTCATGGGGGCACCTCTGGGGGCATTATTAGCTCATGGGGGCACCTCTGGGGGCATTATTAGTTCATGGGGGCACCTCTGGGGGCATTATTTGTTCATGGGGGCACCTCTGGGGGCATTATTAGCTCATGAGGGCACCTCTGGGGGCATTATTATTGTATGGGGGCACCTCTGGGGGCATTATTAGCTCATGGGGGCACAGCAGGGAATCCTACATACAGGGGGCATCCCACATTCCTACTCACTTTACTGCACATTACACCAAACAGCGCAGTTACTATGGGAGCCTACAGGAGGGAGGAAGGGAAGGAAGTTGCTAGAAATGTGCGGAGCCTAAATTGTTTGTCTCGCAGGTTCTAAGGGGATGAAATGTATCTGGAAGGAATCATCTTGGAGGACTGGGCCGGATGAAGAGGAAAAGGGAAAGTGACGCCTCAGATCAAAGAAGACATCACCGGTGAGTCACTGTATGACGGTTTTCTTATTTTGTAGAACATCATTTAGTAGGGGTGCCCCGAGGTGGAAAAGGTTGGGAAGCACTGCACTAATCTGCCCCGCTGCGGCCGCTGGCACATGCTGTCATCTGATTGGGCCTCTTACCTAATCAGATGACAGCAAGTACCAGCGCCCCCTCCTCCAGACATCTGCCTTGGCGGCCCAAGCTATGTCCTATGGCCGTATCTTTACCGCGTTGAGCTCCAGCTTGTGCTGCATCTACATTATCTGTACTCCAGAGATATCACTGTGTTATCTGTGGTGTTACATAGGACTGCAGGGGACATCTACTACATTATCTGTACTCAGAGATATCACTGTGTTAACTGTGCTGTTACATAGGACTGCAGGTGACTACTACATTATCTGTACTCAGAGATATCACTGTGTTATCTGTGGTGTTACATAGGACTGCAGATGACTACTACATTATCTGTACTCAGAGATATCACTGTGTTATCTGTGGTGTTACATAGGACTGCAGATGACTACTACATTATCTGTACTCAGAGGGATATCACTGTTATCTGTGGTGTTACGTAGGACTGCAGGTGATATCAGGTAGTTTTGCAGCATGTGGCTCTTCAGGCTGCAGCACTACAACCCCCATCGTTTCCAACTGGCAGTTCATGATGAGAGTTGTAGTTATTCAGCTGTAGAGTCAAAGATTGGAATACAATGATTAGACAATGACACAGTACAGTCCATTAATTATAGGGGGCAGTAGTGCAGTACATGAGGTGGAGGCAGTGACAGGGCGACATGGTGGCACATTAGAGTAATTGGATATAACGTTAGATAGGACTTTGCCTGATCGGGGGGAGATGGGGGGGCCCCAAGCTAAAATTTTGCACCAGGGCCCATCAGCCTTTAGCTACGCCCCTGGACGTGATTAAACCCCTGGTGGAGTCACTAGTTTTACACAGCCATTCAAATGGGGAGGGTTTAGGGAATCTATCGGTTGGGCAAATCTCTGCCCGATAACGTACTATGGATTCATAGAAACCATAGGCACGAAGAGGAAGTGGAAGTTCTCCCGTAGTTTCTGAAAAGGTAAGAGAGACCTCTGGAGAGGATCCACCACATCTTCATAATGAAAGAGTTTAGCCTGCAGCCAAGGGCCTATCTCCTCCGCCTGCATGCTCATTGGTATAGAAGGATTATATAGGAAAGAGGAAAGAAGAGAGGAAGGAGATTTGAGAGAGAAAAGAGCCTCCGCGTCCTCCCACACCCGCAGTGTCAGCCTCATGGGTCCCAGGAGATCCTTTGCCACATATGGCATCGTAGGATTCCAGATTAGAGCATTAGAATGGGAGGGGGCGAGCCACAGTCGCTCCAGAAACATCCATTTAGTGAATGGGAGCAAGGAGGACCATGCCGGCAGTCGTCTGAGATGTACCGCCCAGTAATACCTTTGCAAATCAGGGACTCACAATCCTCCCATGGTGGTTTTAGCCATCATGATCCTAAGCGGAATACGGTGACGCCTACCTCCCCAGATGAAGTTCATGAGGGATTTCTGAAAGTTCCTAATATACATCTTAGAGTCAGGGATCGGGAGCGTTTCCCATGGGTAAAGGAGCTTCGGCAAGATAGACATCTTTACCGCCGCCACGCGGCCTAGTAAGGAGAGAGGAAGAGTGGTCCATTTAGATAGGAGCGGACCTCTTCCCTAAGGAGAGGTACAAAGTTATACTGAAATAAGGAAGAATAAGTAGAAGTGATATTCGTTCCCAAATATTTAATACTGCGGTCTTTCCACTTATAGGGGTAGGATACTGTCAGGGTTTCCATCTGTCTTACGGGAATGTTTATGGGGAGGGCTTCTGTCTTAGTCAAATTAATCTTATAGCCGGACAAGTCCCCAAAGGTCGCCAGGAGGTCATGTAGGGAGGGTAGGGAAGTCAGAGGGTTACGTATTGTCAGGAGGATATCGTCTGCAAATAGAGACAACTTAAACTCCCTATCCCGCACAAGGATCCCCTGTATATTGGGGTGCAGCCTAATCTGAGCTGCCAGAGGCTCTACACATAAGACAAACAGGAGAGGGGAAAGGGGGCACCCCTGCCGAGTCCCATTCCGGATTTGTACACGTGGGGACAAAGCATGCGGCAGACGGACCTCAGCAGAAGGGCAGGAGTATAAGGAGGAAATCGCTGTGCGGAACGGCCCCTCAATGCCATAGGCAGAGAGAGTCGCCTCTAAGAACGGCCAACTCAGCCTGTCAAAGGCCTTCTCCGCATCAAGGCTTAGCAAAAGACCCGAGGTTTTGGTCTTATTGAGGACCTCTATTAGGTCTATAGTTCGTCTCGTATTATCTCCTGCCTGTCTGTTGACCACAAATCCCACCTGATCCTTATCTATGAGTCTCGGCAGGAGCGCCCCCAATCTGTTTGCTAAAAGTTTGGTAAAAATTTTTAAATCCGCATTTAGTAGAGATATGGGTCTATAGCTGGCACAATCAGTAGGATCCTTGTCGGGTTTAGGGATCACAGTAATATATGAGTCCAGCATTCTGATGGGAATCTGTTCTCTGTCAAGAAAACCATTATAAAGGGACAAAAGATGGGGAGAGAGTACGTCCAGGAATGTCTTGTAGTAGGAGCAGGGGAGGCCATCAGGGCCGGGGGCTTTGCCGTTGGGCAAGTCTCTAACCACCTCTGTCAGTTCCTCCAGGGTAAAAGGGGCATTAAGCAACTGGAGGTCGTCCGTCTGGAGTCTGGGTAAATGACAAGAGTCTAGAAAAGAGGTCAGGTGTTGGGTACGTAGTGTCGGATCATTGGGGAGAGAAGAGGGGAGAGAATATAGTTTACTATAATAGTCAGCAAAGATCAAGGCTATCCGGTCTGGATCATATTCCAAATTCCCTCTCTCATTTTTAAGGGCATAAGGGGTTGCTGAAGCCACATTATCCCGTAGCTGGGCCGCCAACAAGGAATGGGCCTTATTGGCTCTTTCATAATATGTATGTTTTGTGTATTGCAGGAGGCGCTCTACATGAAGCATAGATAGGTCCTTCAATGCATTTCTGGCCTCCACCAACTGCCTCAGGACCTGGATTGATGGAGAGGTCAGCAGGGCAGATTCCAGGGAACGAATACGTCCAGCAAGAGCCTCAGCCTTTGCTTTAGCTTCTTTTTTGAGCTTAGAAGACAGGGAGATACACTGTCCACGCAGTACTGCTTTATGAGCCTCCCATAGGGTGGCCTGTTTACTGACAGTCCCCGAGTTAGTCACAAAGTAGTCAGTGATACCAGTTTTAATAGTGTCTCTGTGGGTCAGATTCTTCACTAATAGTTCATTTAGACGCCAGTGGCATACTCGTCTAGGTGTGGAGGGATCCTTTAAGTCTAAAACCACAGGGGAGTGATCAGACCAGGTAATACCAGGTATATCTACATAGTCGGTCAATCGTAGTCCTATAGTATTGCCCAAAAAGTAGTCAATACGGGTGTGCGTGAGGTGCGGGTGAGAATAAAAGGTAAAAGTTTTGTCAGTGGGGTGCTTCACTCTCCGGAGGTCATATAGGCCATGTTTCCTGAGTAGCTGTCTAAATTTCTGGGACAGGTGGACTAATGCTGGAGGAGCATGGGCTGCGTTCTGAGACAGTCTATCCACCGTAGGGGAAAGGAGTGCATTAAAGTCACCACCCACAAGGAGAAGTGAGGCCGGCTGTAACTGTGTCAGAGCAGTTATCTTATTTAGAACACGGGTTAGAAAGGGTATCTGTCTGTCATTAGGGCAGTAGAGATTACAGAGAATGACAGGCATCTCTTTCAGCGATCCCACCAAAATAACAAAGCGGCCTTGAGGGTCGAGCTCGGAGGAGGAGACCCTCAGTGGGCAGAGTTTGGACACCATGATAGCGACTCCTGCACGTTTCTTGTCAAAGGTGGCTGTGTACACCAAAGGGAACGTGGAGGTGGAGAATTTAAAGGAGCAAGTACTGTCATGGTGGGTTTCCTGTAAAAATGCAATATCAGCCTTAAGGGCCTTTAGTTCCCTCAACAGAAGTCGACCCTTCTGGTTGGAGTTAAGTCCCCTCACATTGAAAGATACTAAACGCACCATGACAGACCAGAAAGGAGTGAGCAATCTCGGTCACCTGAGAGGAACACCACTTACCACTCTCCCTCGGACTGGACCAAGGGGATGAGGAATCCACCGTGAAACCAGTAGGGGAAGGGGAATTCGGGAGGTCGACTAGACAAACAAGGGACGAAAGACAACACAACGTTAAAGAAAAAAACAGCAGAGAGAAAAACATCACAGTCAACACTGTCATTAATATGGGACAGCTCCTGCCTGGGTAGAAATAGGAGGGTGTATGGAATCGTCTAGACCAGAAGTCACCTTAGGCGTTACTCCTGGAGCTACTAGACCTCAAGGCAGGTGGGGGGAAAACCAGTCAGATGTCACCAATAGTGTGTACAACAAATCAACAGGGTACATAAAACATTAGGCCTCCAATCCAGGCCTGACCTGCATTCCGAGAAAAAAAACTCAGAGCATTAAGAAAAACCGATTAGGAGAAAATGGCGGCAAAACCAAATAACATGTGAAGTATGGTAGCTGGGTCCGTGTAGCACCAAACATGGCGAGGGGGACCTCAGAGCAAAAAGTTCCATTTAAAAGGGACCACGCTTCCCCTGGGAATCGCTAGGAGGGACCCGTTTACGTCGACTCCGTACCGGGATCCAAACCGGTGGAGGAGGCGGAGGCGGGGGGAGCAGTTCCCAGTGGGGCAGGGCCGGTTTAGTAATCTCCAGCTCTTCGCAAAAGTGGTCCAGGTCTGAGGTGTAGCGAAGGATCACAGTCTTGCCATTACGGCGAGCATTCAAGCTAAATAGGAAGCCCCACCTATATGGGATATTGGCATCGTTTAGCTTCTGGAGTAAAGGTTTAAGCAATCTGCGTCTCTGTAGTGTAGCCCATGACAGATCCGGCAGTAATTGGATGCGAGCTCCTTCAAACAAAATCTCTCTCAGATCTCAAGCTTTTTGCATAATGAGCTCTTTGGTCATAAAATCAGTCACGCAACAAATTACATCTGGGGGTTGGGCCCCCTCACTTCTCGGTCTCAGCGCCCTGTGCGCCCTGTCCAGTTGGATGACTCTGTCTTGTGGGGCACCCAAGATCGTAGTAAACAGATTATTAAGAACCTGCCTAAGATCTTCTGATTGTGGTGGCTCAGGCAGGCCTCTGACTCTAATGTTATGACGACGACCCCTGTTATCCAGGTCTTCCAAATGTCTCTGGTAATCACTCAGGACCTGGTGTTGAGCGGACACAGTAGATTGCAATTCAGCTATGTAAGAGCGTGTAGAGTCATGATCATCTTCTAACAGTTCCACTCTCTGCCCCACATGTAAATCTTGGCGTAGCGTAGCTATTTCCCCTTTAAAGGCATTTTTCATTTCACTCATAAGATGTTTAAAGTCCTCTTTAGTGGGTATGTTTTGCAGGTATTTACTTAAGGGGTGTTCTGGGAGACAGTCAGAGTCCCCCTTTCTGAGTTAGAGGATTGGGAGCACCAGAGAGCCGCAGATTAAGTAGGGGTCAGTCTGGTGTGTTTAACCATGTGAGGACCATCCCCTGGGTCAGCTAGATACCTTTCAGGGAGAGGGGTGAGAGGCTGAGCGGGGTGTATCACTGCCGCTGTGGTGTTCCCCTTCGTGGTTGCAGTCAGAGGGGGGAGATTTTGGTTATGGGGGACTGGGGTCCCGGATGACCGGATCATGGTACCTGCATCCTGTGCTGTCTCATCTCCCTCTAATATGGCGTCCGCCACGTGTAGGACGCAGCCATTGTGAGCGTGGGCGGCGGGGTGCTGCAGAGCCGCGGTGGTGCCGGAAACATGCACTCTCTGGGGGGTCTCCCGCAGCTCGGCTGATCCCAGCGAGAGATCCCCGTCTCCCGAGCGTGGTGGTGTGGAGCAGGCAAAGCCCCGTGAGGCACAGCAGGAGGCGCCGGTCGCCATCTTGGATTCAGCGTCGTCCCGGCCGAAGCGGAGAAAGGCGTCCAGGGGGCCAGATTGAGCAGCGCCCGCACCTGTAACTCTGTGAGTCTTCCTCCGGGTGCTTCTACGGGACATGTGGGGAGAGATAGCGGGGTCCCAGCTCGATTAGTGCCGCCGAGCAGGTCAGGCCAGGACGGAGCTCCCCTCTAGCACGTCCTCTCACACCGACATCCGGACACGCCCCCCTAAATCCGTTTTTTATCACTTTTTTTTGCAAAAAACAGATCAAAGACGGATAAAAAAAATTTGTGTGCATCCGTTTTTCCATTGACTTCCATTATAAAAGGAAAAAACGGATCAAAACGGATCAGCACAGTAGTAGTACAGTCAGTGCACCACCATCTCCCATCCCGTATTGTATAAGACTGCTGGAGTGCATATACAGTACAGTAGTAGTACAGTCAGTGCACCACCATCTTCCATCCTGTACTGTATAAGATTGCTAGAGTGCATATACAGCACAGTAGTAGTACAGTCAGTGCACCACCATCCCCCATCCTGTACTGTATAAGATTGCTAGAGTGCATATACAGTACAGTAGTAGTACAGTCAGTGCACCACCATCTCCCATTCGTTACAGTGCTGGGATTGGGGGGGACTCTACAGTAAAGGATGATTAAGGAGTTGGTGGCTACTGTACTATAATTGCTGGTTGTGTTGAATGTTTCTTGAGTATAATGTCCTGTACAGTATATAGTGCTGTTCTGCACTGTAGAGATTAAACTGGGCACTTATTAATGTAATATATGGGTACTGTAGGTAATTATTGGTAATTAAAGGAGAAGTCCGGCCAAAATTAATTTTTGATATGTTGTTACTTATGAAAAGTTATACAAATTTCTAATGTACATTAATTATGGGAAATGCACATATAGGGCTATTTCCCTTAATTTAGTGGATCAGGAAGTGTTAGAATTCCCTTTAGATCGTGACGTCACGACCCAGGGTGTAATTCCTATGGAGTGTCCAGCAGGGGGCGCTCTCTATATAGAAGTCTATGGGACTTTATTGTTTCTATGGGTTTCTATGTGATGTAATGTAATGTAATGTAATGTAGTGTACAGTGCTTTATTGAATGAATACATCTATGGAATACTTTGGGGAGCAAGTGTCCTTGCTCCCCAAAGTATTGCATAAATGTATTCATTCAATACATTCAATACACAGTAAGCCCACCGATCCGCCGCATTTCCGCCGAATTTCCGCCGCATTCCCGCCGATCCGCCACACGCTGATCCGCCACATTCCCGCCGATCCGGACCATATACATTGAACTACAGCTCCCATCATCTGCTTCTAGTATGAACAGGTGATGGGAGCTGTAGCTGGGTAATGGATATGACATGCCGCCGGGCGCAGGGGGGAGCCGCTCAGTACACAGCAGCTCTCCCCCCTCCTCCTCCTCCTTCCGGGATAACTTCCGCCTATACCAATGCTGAGTCCCTGCCTGGCCGCCGCTCTCCGCTCTCCCCCCCATACATACCGGCTCCCGATGCATCCTGGTGTCCGCGCTGATGCCGGGAGCCGGTATATGAGAGCGGAGAGCGGCGGCCAGGCAGGGACTCAGCAGTGCTATAGGCGGAAGTTATCCCGGAAGGAGGAGGAGGAGGGGGGAGAGCTGCTGTGTACTGAGCGGCTCCCCCCTGCGCCCGGCGGCATGTCATATCCATTACCCAGCTACAGCTCCCATCACCTGTTCATACTAGAAGCAGATGATGGGAGCTGTAGTTCAATGTATATGGTCCGGATCGGCGGGAATGTGGCGGATCGGCGGGAATGCGGCGGAAATGCGGCGGATCGGCGGCCTTACTATGTATTGAATGAATACATTTATGCAATACTTTGGGGAGCAAGGACACTTGCTCCCCAAAGTATTCCATAGATGTATTCATTCAATAAAGCACTGTACACTACATTACATCACATAGAAACCCATAGAAACAATAAAGTCCCATAGACTTCTATATAGAGAGCGCCCCCTGCTGGACACTCCATAGGAATTACACCCTGGGTCGTGACGTCACGATCTAAAGGGAATTCTAACACTTCCTGATCTACTAAATTAAGGGAAATAGCAGTATATGTGCATTTCCCATAATTAATGTACATTAGAAATTTGTATAACTTTTCATAAGTAACAACATATCAAAAATTAATTTTGGCCGGACTTCTCCTTTAAACACATTTACATTATTTCCAATGGGAAGACACTGCTTGGTTCTTAAACTGCCTTCCGGAACCAATTAAGTTTGAGAACCGAGGTACAACTGTATATATATATATATATATATATATATATTACCCTAAGTGGAGCAAGGAAGTAGTCTAAGGCCATATTCACACATATGTAATATGTGCATAGACTGCATATTACACACTGGACCTCGGAAACTCCCAGCATCATTCATGATCCTGTGAGCTCCAAAACAGTTAAAGTACAATACTCCCCCTCCTGAAGACTAACAATTCCTTCTATGCTTGTTATTATCTTTTCAGTCTCCTTCTCCCAATTCTGAGCTGCTGCTTTCTGCTGGAGACACAGAAAACTGTGTGTGAGCTCCTCCTCCCTCCAATCTTTCATGTAAACAGCTCCCTGGCCGGTTGTTTCTGCCCTCTCTAATGCCAGAAAGGATAATCTGAGGCCAAGTTGCTAGTGACCTCACTGTGATTAACCCTCCCAGCATCACAGAGTGCAGGCAGGGACACTTTTTACATCTGTTTACATGAGCTGTCTCGGAAGGGAGGGGGAAGGGGGGAGTTCAGAGCGGAGACAGAGTAAACAGTTTACACACAGATTTTTGTGTCTTCAGCAGAAAGCAGCAGCTTAAAACTGGGGGAAGGAGACTGAATAGATAATAACAAGTATGGAATGAATTGTTAGTCTCCAGAGGGGATGATTCAACACAACATGCATATTGACACTCGTATAGCTTAAAGTCATTTTCCATGAAAAAAAAAAATATTCCATGGAAAACGAGTCTCCATATGCAGATAACCTGACACTTTTCACCATAAAAACCTATAGATCTATTAACAGATCCATTGGAACCACAGTGATGTGAAGAATCGCTAGCTCTAGTGTACGTGGGCAGTTCCTGAAATTCCTTGCCTGTGAATCAGACTGATTGGGCCCAAATTTGCTAATCGAAATGAATTATTTAGGAGTTTTTGATAGAGCTTTAAGACTCAGGTTAATCTTCTTTGTATTTGAAGAGCGGTGCTGAATGTGTTCTTAGTGCACAGCTGCTGGCCCGCCATGAGTGTGCAGAAAAAATGAAGGTAAAAATAGTCTTTACTACTAAATTGTATCAGACTGTGTTCTGATAAGTGTACAGATGACTCATGAGACATATGAGTATTTTTTCTTTCTCACTTTAGGCTAAAACTGTAGTAGGAAACAAACAGTATACACACAACGTGAAATGACAGCCGTTTTTGGGACGACCGTCATTTGATACCAATAGACAGTGGTTTAAATTTTAAAGTTTAAATCTTTGGGGTACTGTACTGACACAGTGACACAGCCATGCAGCTGTGTCAGTACAGTAACCTAAAGATTTAAAATTAAGAAATATATATATATATATATATATATATATATATTTAATTTTATTTTTTTTTATTTTTTTTTAAATCAACTGGTTTCAGAAAGTTATATAAATTTGTAATTTACTTCTATTTAAAAAATCTCAAGTCTTGCCATACTTATGAGCTGCTGTATGTCCTGCAGAAAATGTTGTTTTCTTTTCAGTCTGACACAGTGCTCTCTGCTGCTGGTACATGCACACTATGGAATTGCGACGGAAAACCTGTGGCGGATTCCGCAGCTCGCACCCACTCGCAGACTCTGCACCTCCACCTGTGCCATACACTTCATTCTATGCATTGGTGTATTCCGCTGTCCGTCCAAAGAATGAACAGGTTAATTCTTTGGACAGAAAGCAGAATCTAAAAAGAGTCTATGGCATGGGCAGAGACGCGCTCGCCACCAGAGTCCACGAACGGGTGCGAGCTGCAGAATCCCCCGTGGGTTTTCCGTCGCAATTCCATAGTGTGCATGTACCTAGAAAGGTGGCAGCAGAGAGCACTGTGTCAGACTGAAAAGAAAACAACATTTTCTGCAGGACATACAGCAGCTCATAAGTATGGGAAGACTTGAGATTTTCCCTCGCACACTGTCTATATATACGGACTGTGCACGCAACATGGGAATAAGGCCTTAGGCCATGTTCACACAGCGTATCTTTTGCTGTGATTCATGCAGAAGGTACGTTGTATGTGAATGAATGGAATCTCCTGGCCGGAGTGTATACACATTGGGGGAGATTTATCAAAAGTGGTGTAAAGTAGAACTGGCTCAGTTGCCCCTGGTAACCAATCAGATTCCAATTTCTCACAGAATCTTTGGAAAATGAAAGCTGGGATCTGATTGGTTACTAGGGGCAACTGGGCCAACTCTACTTTACACCAGTTTTGATAAATCTCCCCCATAGTGTATGCTCGGGCCAGGATTCCAACTGACCGCATGAAAAACTGACATGTCAGTTTTGTGCGGCTGCTATTCATTGAATAGCGGCCGCACAGACATGTCAGTTCACACAATGGAGCGTGCGGCTCTGGCCGCACACTCCATTATGTGCAACGGTGAACTGGGATGCAATATAGGCATACAATAGACAATGTATTTCGGATTTTACAGAGGTAAATTTGAACAAGGCTTGACTGCATCATAAACATGGAGGAAGGGAAGTAAGGTCAGCTTGGCAGTGTTCCTGTCTAGAATGTAGTCATCAATCACAGTACAGACAGTTGGCACTAGTTCCATTACCTGGCACAGAAAGTACTTTTTGCTATAACATGCCATTCAAACCCCTCCAATACCAATGCTGTCTATTAAGATGTGACCTACAGGTAGAAGGCAGGGAACTATAGCAGTGTGTTCCTGGAGCCATCCTTCACTTAAATTGGTACTCAGGATATTCTAAGAGAAAAATAATTTTTACTCAGAAATGCCATGCACAATATGTGATGTACCCAATTCATAGGAATTATTTCTCCGGAGTCTGATAATGCCGGATCACACTGGCTACGGTCACAGCAGAAGACTGTCATTCTTCACTAATGCATCAACCTGCGTCAATCTGTAAGAAATAATTACATAGCATGGGGTAGGAAAACAGTTACACTAAGCCGAGAGGATGCAGATAGAGGCTCAGGGCGAGGTGGGGGCATCCTGGGTAACGCCTTATACCTTCTACCATAGCTGGTTTTAGCTATGTGCTGATATGATCCAGGATGAAGATGGTTGGTTACTCCATATTGTTAGGAATGGATGGGATATTATGGAGACATTTGGTGGATTCATAGGAGATATTCTAGTGTAAGAACTCTACCTAACAGTACTGTTAGGAAGAGGGGTGTACAGCGAGTGTACTTGGTTGGCACCAAGAACCAGAAAATATGAGTAATAGAAGTAGTAGGCTCTCTAGCGCAACTCCCCTTAAATTATCCAAGTTAATATGTATAGTCTTAGATATATATCGTTTCTGGTTATACCATAAATGATTGATTATAATAAGTCAGAATTGTGTATAGGGATAAATAATTTTTATATTCATAAGATGAAACAAATAAAAAATAAAATTAACCAGTGAAGAATACAAGCAAAATTAAAATACACACCTGTATCAAGATTTATAAGGCTCTATAGGCATATATATCAGTATATATCTTCATAGTATGATAATCACAGGAGTATATATATTATAATTCTTAGTGTAAAACACATATAAAAAACATAGCAAAGCTTGAAGGATGTTTGATAAAAAAAAAAAGGTATCTTTGTGTAGTATATTTCATAAACGACTATTTTTCATAAACGATTATAGCAGTACAATCTTGTCCATATGCGACTCTGCATGGCCCTTGCAGGTCGCAGTGGTTTGTAGTCACTGTGCTTATGGTAAATATAGAACTGTTCCTCTGTTAGTTGATTCGAGATATATTATATCACTTATTCTCGTATATGCAGAGGTAATACAATTAAAATAAAATAAAAGCGGTGAAAGTACACCTCTCACCAGTCCGAAGTCTCAGTGTTTGCAGTATCTGCGGCCGCAGTTAGTGAGGAGCATGTAGATGGATATGGAACTTCTCCTGCTCAGAGATCCTTCATTTGGGAGGTTCTCCACAGAGTATTCCGCAAAGATCTTGTCTCTCACATTTGTGGAGCTTCAGGAGGTATGTTTCATGTCTGATTGCCTCTCCCAATGTGGCTGGGTGCTCAGATCTGAAGTGCGGACTGGTGATATATTGTGCACAATGCGTCTTTCTGCTATATATAACGTTGCGACTCTTATTAGACACGTTTCAGAACGATGCTCCGTTTTTTCCTCAGTAATATGTTGCAAAGAGAAGGAGGAGAAGTTTGGCATTAGCCAACTTTTCACAGCCGGCAGGGGCAGGAGAGAGAGTAAGAATACAGTGCTTGCCTCTCCCCATGCCTGCGATGAGCGGCAAAACCGGCCTCGGTACCCCCACTGGAAGCCATTTTCCCCCATAGTTTTCATGATGTCTGGGAAATGCCTGCTCCGGCTGATGGATTGCCCGCTCAGCCAAGTAGGGACTGGAGTGGTGTCCCGCTCCAGTCACTGAGTGGCCAGTCCATCAGCCGGGTTGTGACGTGCGCAGTGCTGGAGGCCCCAGAGCAGTGATCTGGGGCTGAAGAGGCATGGGGAGAGGTGAGTTAATACCCTTTGTTACTTTCCTTTGTGCCCCTGCCTTTTTTTAAAAAAAAATCCTAAGGTTGGACTAAGTTTGTCCATGTTTTCCTGGATTGCCTAGAGTGGCAACCAACCTGTCCAAATGCTGGTAATCAAAGGCAGAGCATTTCGTTTCAAAGAGGTTGCCAAACCCGGAAAGTTGGGAGATCAGGAATGAATAAATACTATAGAGGCATTTGGGGGATTAGGAATGAATATGATACTATGAAGATATTTGGGGGATTAGGGATGGATAGGATACTATGGAGATATTTGCGGGATTAGTAATGAATAGGATATTATGTAGATATTTGGGGTATTAGGGATGGATAGGATACTATAGAGATATTTGGGGTATTAGGGATGGATAGGATACTATGTAGATATTTGGGGTATTAGGGATGGATAGGATACTATGGAGATAGATGCTTTTAATCCAAGATCTGTCCTGGGGTCCGTTCGGCAGGTGATGCAGTTATTGTCCTAAAAAACAACTTTTAAAGAGGATGCACCTGGTACATCCTCTTTATCCTAAACCCACTGATCGAACGGCGCCAGCACGGGGAAGCCAGTGTCACGGTCCGTTTTTTCGGACCGAGGCCCCATTCCCGTGCACGGCGCTGTTCTATGCACCGGAACTGGCTGGTGCTCAAGCACTGGAGGCGGGCAGGGCTGCCCCCAGTGGGAGGGAATTCCCTCCCCTGTATGACGCGGCTCCCTTAGAATGAATGGAGCTGCGTCATACAGGGGAGGGAATTCCCTCCCACTGGGGACGGCCCGGCCCACCTCCAGTGCTCCAGCACCGGCCGGTTCCGGTACATAGAATGGCGCCGTGCACGGGAACGGTGCCTTGGTGCCACCGTTCGATCAGTGGGTTTAGGTTAAAGAGGATGTACCAGATGGTACATCCTCTTTAAACTTGCAGCCCTGTGTCAAACTGCCGCGGCATAGAGTGTGTGTGCCCAAGCCTTGCACCGTCTCTCCATCCCTCCTCCCCGCCCTCCTCATCATTACGAATGCCCCAGGCAGGATTTTTCCTATTCATCACCTGTCTGAACACGGCATATGTGTTGGATCGTTAAGGCCCATGTGCAGTGTTCGCACAAGTGATGAATAGGAAAAATCCTGCCTAGGGCATTCCTAATCATGAGGAGGGTGGGGAGGAGGGATGGAGGGGTGTCACAATCCTAGGCCACGCCAATTTGACACAGGGCTGCAAGTTTAAAAGTTAATTTTTAGGACAATAACAGCATCACCTGCCGAATGTACCCCAGGACAGATCTTAAAAGCAGCTATCCAAAGGTACAAGTGGTTTGGGGGGGGGACAGATTGTGGGGACAGAGTCACTTTAAGGAAGTAGCTGCTAGCCCTAGACCGAACTATCATAACTGGGAACAATTGTGGATGTCTTTCTTGACCCATTTGTCTGCAATCCGCCGCGTTCTTGTCGTCTTTATAATACGCGGCTCACAATATGACACATGTTAATTAATATTTTATTCCGGCAGATATTAAATTATGAGAAAAATGACAGGGACTGAAGTCATCCTAAGACTGCTGTGTTCTTTCTCTGCCTTTTGTGCTATTACTCGCAGTACACTAATGTCTTCATATATTGCTTCTGAAAGAAAAGTATAACATTAATAAAAATTCATCAGAACAATTATCTGCTAAACAGAGACTCCGCGTTACTGCGGCTTGTTGTTTGGTACATGTTGTCCTGGCTGCTCTGAAAAATTCCACATAGATATATTTACCCCCAAAGAACCTATTAAAGAGTATTTCTCACTTAAAGGTGTTTTAGAGAATATAAAAGATAAAATGCATTAAGTGAATATCTCTCCGGGGGTATTATAAGTACACAGAGGGCTCCGCTGCAGGATACTGGATGGTGTCTGCCTTGGCCGTGACAGTAATGTGCAAAAGGCAAAATAACTGCATAAAGAGCAAACATGGCCACTTGTACACATAAATGCAACACACACAAACAAAAATATAATAAAGCAATAATAAATCTTTATTGGAGATGTTGCTGAAGAAATGGCAGTGTAGCATATGTGCAGTACAGACCTAATAGTGGCATTATCTGTGAATACACTTTGAGGCTATGTTCACACAACGCAAAAAAAAAGGGCAAAATACATACGTATTTTGATAAATACGGCCAGAAATAATGATCATGTCGTCAAAACACAGCAAAATTTTGGCCGTATTTTTATGTTGTGTGAACCTAGCCTAAGGCTGGGTCCACACTATGTAAAAACAACAGCCGTTGTTGTTCAAATAACACAACTACGGCCGTTGTTATGAAATACGGCTGTTGTTTTTACATAGTGTGAACATAGCCTAACAATTTAAAGAAAAAGTGGCGGTGCTTCATGTTGTCTGACCCATGCAGACCAGAGGGTGCGGGAGGAGAGAATGCTTGAGGGATGGCTGAGATCTGTGGTCCTGTACTTCCACAGTGGTGGGCACACTGGCACAATGAATATGCAAAAGAAGAACCCGTGAAGCCTCATTGAAGAGTTTCGAAACACAGGATTAGCCAGATATCCCTCCGGGAAGGACTCAGCCAAGGGGTGACTCCTAAAAGGAAACCACCAAAACCACCATATTAAGTGGCCCTATAAGTCAATGTAATGACAAGGGAAAAACCAAGGCCAGGTAACCATCCACATATCAGTGTGGAGCAGGATTCGGGCTAGGTGGGACACAATGGCTTTCACAGGGTTGTCCCACGCTCCGTGAAAAAGGCGGTATGCACACATGACGTAGTGGGTAACAGTTCCCCTTGTTGACACCCTGCAAAGTGTCTGGCCTGATGGTATGTGGGTTAAACAGTATAGCAGACAGCGAAGTAGGGAATAACAGAACAGTCTTTATTTGATTAAGGGTCAATATTGTAAATGAGCACTGATCTGCTACATCGGCGCTCGTTTACTGGGCCTATTACACAACTCGATAATCTTTTAGCAAGGGCTGCACGGACATTGTTATCGATGTCCGTGCAGCCCATGCCCAAACAATACATACTTCACCAGTCCACATTCCCGCTGTTCTCCTGTGCTCTATATGCGTCCAGGCACAGCACACTGTGGCTTCAGAGCGGCCTGTCTGAGCTGACAGGCCACTCAGCAAATCACTGGCCATGGCGATCCCAGGCAGTGATTGGCTGAGCTGCGTGTCAGCTCGACAGGCCGCTCTGAAGCCACAGAGTGCAGTGCGGGGACGGGGACAGAGTGCAAGAGAATACCGGAAACATGGACTGGTGAAATATTTACTGTTTGGGCAATCATCGCTATTACATGTAGGCGGCCGATGATTTTAGGTCCGGGCCTAAAGAAGTGATTAGCCGAACATTGTTCCGTCGGCTGGTCATTGTCTTTATTACATGGAGCCACATCGGACAATTATCGCTCCGTGTAATAGGGCCCTTACTCTTCCACAGAAATAGAGGCACAATCTCTTTGGAATGCAACCGAACAATATGGCTGCAACAGGGTTACCTGTATGAAGTAAAATGTTTGGTTTATTTAAAACATTTGGTTTAGGCTATGTTCACACAAGATCATCCTGGCTGGTACTGTAGTACCGGCTGGATGATCTTTAGCACCTCTGAGTTTTGATGCGGGCATCTCAGTGTGCGCACCCACATCAGAACTCCCCACTGCACACAATGGAGCACGCGGCTGGAGCCACAAGCTTTATTGTGTGCACTAACAGGTTCTCTGTGGACGCTATTCAATTAATAGCAGCCGCAGAAAACTGACATGTCAGTATTTTGCAGCGCCGCTAAAGATCCCGTCTGGAGCATTGACTATACGTATATGCTCCGGCCGGGATTCCATAGACGGCATTGTAACATATATTTTCGTAATTATCAAGGCCGTTTTTGCCGATTGCATACTTTTACGAAAATATACGTTGTGTGAACATAGCCTTAGCCTGTACTGTTTCTACACTAGGAAACAGGTTCTTTGAGCAAATAGGGTAGCCATCTAGTTCCTAAGTATGGCCTGAAGCCCAGGACAGGCCTATGGTAAGCTATGGGACACATGTCCAATCCCTAACTCCCTTCCTTTTTTCCTCCCTTCCTGGCAAAAGACTGGTTCTTCCCAGGAGCTTTTCGGACCCAAGTAATCCTGGCTTTAGGCCTGACTCACAGAAGGAGAGCAATGGGCACTAAGGTGCTCTCTTCTTACTTTCTCATTCTAATCTAGACTACTGAACTTCCTATCTCTGCAGATAGAGAAACAGGTCTGAGAGCAAGCTATTCCCCACACTACAATGTTCCCTGTGTAACTGTATGGGGATGTATGTAGTGCATTGGTTAGGCCATTTAAAGGGGTTGTCCAGCGAAAATCTTTTTCTTTGAAATCAACTGGTGTCAGAAAGTTAGATTTGTAATTTATTTCTATTTAAAAATCTCCAGTCTTCCAATAGTTATCAGCTGCTGTATGTCCTGCAGGAAATGTTATTCTATTTTCAGTCTGACACAGTGCTCTCTGCTGACATCTCTGGCCGAGACAGGAATTGTCCAGAGCAGGAGAGGTTTTCTATGTCATATAAAACCGAGACAGAGTTCCTGTCTTGGCCAGAGATGTCAGCAGAGAGCACTTTGTCAGACTGAAAACAAAACAATATATTTCCTGCAGGACATACAGCAGCTAATAAGTAGGGGAAGACTTAAGATTTTTTAATAGAAGTCAATTACAAATCTATATAACTTTCTGAAAAGATTTTCGCTGGACAACCCCTTTAATATAAGTCAAGACTGGTACAAATGCTTTAAAGCATATTAGTAATACAAACAATGCAAAAATCAATAAAAACCCTCACATCTAAAACAAGGTACAGCTAAGCAGGGGCGGTCTTGGCATTTCTGGGGCCCCAAGCGAAGTTATGTCTGGGGCCCCCCCTCGACACACGTTCCAAAGCAATAGACCGCTGTGTGTTGCCCCCAGAAGTATATACCCCTTGTGCGCTACCGCCAGTAATATATACTCCTTGTGTGCTGCCCCCCAATAGTATATACCCCTTGTGTCCTGCCCCCAGTAGTATATACCCCTTGTTTGCTTCCCCCCAGTAGTATATAGACCCCTGTGTGTTCCCCCAGTTATATATAGCCCCCCGTGTGCTCCCCCAGAAGTATATAGACCTCCTGTGTGCTGCCCCAGTTGTATATAGACCCCCTGTGTGCTGCCCCCAGTTGTGTATATACCCCCTGTGTGCTCCCCCACTAGTATATAGGCCCCCTGTGTGCTCCCTCATGGGTATTTAGCCCCCCTGTGTGCTCCCCCACTTGGATATAGACCTCCTGTGTGCTCCACCACTTGGATATAAACCCCTGTGTGCTCCTCCAGTAGTATATAAACCCCCTGTGGGGTTCCCCTAGTAGTATATAGACCCCCTGTGTGCCCCAACAGTATTATATAGACCCCTTGTGTGCTGCTCCAGTAGTATAAAGACCCCTGTGTGCTCCCCCAGTTATATATAGACCACCTGTGTGCTTTACAAGTAGTATATAGACCCCCTGTATGTTCCCCCCAGTAGTATTATTCCAATTTAACTGCGTATTATGTACCTCTGTACTGTATGCATAGAAAAAAAAGCGCTGCGGAATCTGTTGGCGCTATACAAATAAATTTATTATTATTATTAGTATATAGACCCCTTTTGTGCCCCACCAGTAGTATATAGACCCCTGTGTGCTCCCCCAGTAGTATGTAGCCCCCCTGTGTGCTCCCCCACTTGGATATAGACCTCCTGTGTGCTCTCCAAGTTGTATATAGACCCCATTCTGCTGCCCCAAGTAGTATATAGACCCCCTGTGTGCTGCCCCCAGTAGTATATAGACCCCTCTGTGAAGCCCCAGTAGTCTATAGCCCCCCTGTGTGCTCCCTCTGTTATATAGCCCCCCTGTGTGCTCCCCCATTTATATAGACCCCGATGTGCGCTCCCCCAGTTAAACAGACCCCTGTGTGCTCCCCCTACCATATAGAATATAACACAATAAAACAAACACTTATACTCACCTGGGTCCGGGCGTCTCCTCTTCTCTTCACTCTTGTGGCCCCAGGAAGGGTTTTCCCTGCGATCACAAGAGATCGCACTCCCCTTGTCCTGGCGCCAATGCTCCAGTGATGTCACTGGAGCGCCGGCACCACAAGGACAAAGCTGCCACTTGTGACCGCAGGGAAAACACTTCCTGCGGCCACAAAAGTGACTGACAGGAAGGGGGCCAATGTCTCCTGCCCTGTCAGTGCTGCTGCATGTAACTATGAGCGCTCATTACGAGTGCTCATAGTTAAAGTTCAGATGGCAGCAGCGAGCGGGGCAGCAGCCCTGTCCAGTGGTCTTGAGCACAAGAGCGGGGCGTGGGGGCCCCCCTGGATGTTGGGGGCCCCAAGCGATCGCTTGGGGTGCTTGGTGCCAAAGACCGCCACTGCAGCTAAGTAGCACCCAAACATAGGCCCCTCAAGGTACCCCGTGGGAGAGTGCATATGGCTCCATCAATACAATGTGCTGTGATTCACTATGAAAAACCCTGCGCTGCTTTAGAGAAATCATAACTTTAAGAGCAAGAACCAAGCAAAAACCCCAAAAGGCAGCTCTCCATTGCCATTTTCTAGCACTGCACACATACAAAATGCTAATTCTGATGATGATGATGAGAGAAGAAAAAGAATTACATGGAGTGCAGGTGTATGACAAGAAATGTGCACTAAGCTAATGTAATCAGCTATACCCCCAAAAAAAGAAAACCTATCATCGTATGCTCCATAAAATCCTCTCCTCTCAGTGATTTATACTGGTTTTTAATCCATAAAATTAATTCAACTGAAGTTGACTTAAAACCTACATAAAAAATCAGGTTTGATTGCAGTTAACCCTAACATGTCCGTGTGTCACAGTAGCAGAATACAAGCTATCTTCTTGACTGTAGCCCTAAAGCAGGGATGGGGAACCTCCCTGCCATGCCATGTTGGGAATTGTAGTTTTGCAACAGCTGGTAGGCCACAGATTCCCCACAGATTTTTTTCCTGCACTAACTACTGCATCAAGGCTTCACTTCCTGGATAACATGGTGATGTCACTTCCTGGATAACATGGTGATGTCACTTCCTGGATAAACATGGTGATGTCACTTCCTGGATAAAATGGTGATGTCACTTCCTGGATAACATGGTGATGTCACTTCCTGGATAACATGGTGCTGTCACTTCCTGGATAAACATGGTGATGTCACTTCCTGGATAACTTGGTGATGTCACTTCCTGGATAAAATGGTGATGTCACTTCCTGGATAACATGGTGATGTCACTTCCTGGATAAACATGGTGATGTCACTTCCTGGATAAAATGGTGATGTCACTTCCTGGATAACATGGTGATGTCACTTCCTGGATAACATGGTGCTGTCACTTCCTGGATAAACATGGTGATGTCACTTCCTGGATAACTTGGTGATGTCACTTCCTGGATAACATAATGGATGTGATTTTACAAGCAATAGTCCCCATAAGTGGATTTTAGGGTATGTTGTATGTTAGTTGTAAGCCTAGTGGTGAGAATGCAAACTGCAAGATTTCACCATTACTTTATAATTGTCTTACCAGCTGCGGCACCATCCTGTCCTCTCCTCTGCTGTGCTCTATGTTCATCTTCCAGTGTCTTCTTGCTCATCCTGCTGCAATGACCCCTCTTGCAGCTTGCCACTAGGGTGTGCAGGGGGCCAAATGCTCTGGATTTATAGTGTCAGCTAATCTCCACCCACTCTTTCCATTTTCCAATCCAGAGCCACTTGCACCTATTTAAACCAGCTCTGCCTGCTGCCTCCTGCCTGAGCATTGTTGGAGTCTAGCATTCCAAGTGAAGGTATCTGCCTGCTGTTTCCGCTGTATTCCCATGTATCCTGACCCTTGCTTGTTCTCTGGACTACGCTTTCTGCCTGACCCCCCTCTGTACTGCCTGCCACACCCATTGCTGACTAGGAGTGGCAAGTCAGTCCCCACCAGTATACACGCTGACCACTACTGGTTGCAGTGTTTCAAGGGTTAATCAGGAAAGATTTAGAAGATGTCAGTGAATACAGTGATGTCTGAAAGTGGAATATATATGTAGAAACACGTATGGTTAAATTTGGAAATTCATTCCTGCTTGTGACGTATATGATCAGACCACGTGTCACACATATTCATTTTTACAGCTGTATGCTGACACGGTTCATATGATAATCTCTATTTTTATATGCACTAAAATGTGTTCAGCTTGTGCCAAAAACCAATGTAAATTGGAGACGTCACATCGAAATAAGTTTATATCTGTATTTTTTTAAAGGATTTAGTGATTGAGTTGCAGCTACACAATGCGCTGATACAACTGCAGCTAGTAAATATTTAAAATAATCAAGTATAGCAGTAGTGGGAATATTGCAGGTTGATATTTAAAAGTTGTATTTGTCGCCCTCTAGTGGCTGATTTGTATCCATTGCTGCCTGTACCAGATTCAATTTATCCAGCTTTATAAAATCAATGGCCTATCCTCAGGATAGGTCATCAATATTAGATCAGGGGGGTCAACTTCTGGCACAACCCGCCGATAAGGGACTATGGGCTTATGCAAGAGCTGCAAATTCTTCAAAGTTTTTTATTGTTGGTACCTGAACCATGTACTTTAAGAAGCAGTGGTGCAGCCCTGCCCGATTCTAGTTACCTGGATTACCTAGAGCGCCACTCTTGTCCTCAGTTTGTGTACGGCCGTATTAGGTAAGTATTAGGCTAAGTTCACACAACGTAAATGTTCTATTAATCATGGCGGTTGTTGCCGATTTGCAACAAAGGCCGTGATTAACAGAAAATTTATGTTGCACTGCAGTCAATAGGATCCACATATTATACACTCTGGCCGGGATCCCTAGCGGCCACAGCGAAAACTGACATGTCAGTTTTGTGCGGCCGCTATTCATTGAATAGTGGAAGCACAGCACCGTCAGTTCAAACAATGGAAAGTGCGGTTCCAGCCACTCTTTCCATTGTGTGCTATGGTGCATTGGGATGCGGACGCACACGGATGCGCCCGCATCCTATTTCAGCACAAATAAAGTTCATCTGGCCGGTACTGCAGTACCGGCTTGGATGATCTTCATAGACAACGGCCTTTCTGGCCGGGTCACAGAACGGCCGGTGTCTTATGCTGTGTGAACCCGGCCTTACACAGGGTGAGTAGATCTACTCCATTTTCCTGTAGCTCTGTGTACACAGATTATCATCGGCTGTGGGAGCTCCTGGAGCTGCTCACTCTCGTTCTAAAGACAGACTGGAATAATGACTTGTTTCATGTGCCCAATCTCTGATTTGACAAAACAATGAAGCTAAATTATAGCATGTGATCAGGAGTAATTGTATTCCCCAGGTCTATCTTTAGTAGAGCTAGTTTCCACCAGGAATTAAGAGGCCTCTTTTTTGGCCAAAAAGTGCGTAAATGGCAACTGTAGTTTATGTACAGAAATGAGCGAAGCAGCAGAAATTAGTTTCATTAGCTTCGCAAATTTTGGGTCAAACTAAAATTTCATGAAAACAGCCAAATCTATAGAAGCTACAATACTGGGACTATTACAGAAGGGTAAATTTGTTAAAGCATGTTGTTGTAAAAGTGTCAAAAATCTCAAAATCACAATTTAAAAAAAATGTCATTTAGCCAGTCAATCATTCGATTTCCACCATGGACAGCAGTGGACCTTGGTGGATCAGCGGCGTGATATCAATTTTTTTCCTAGGACAGGAGTGGAGTGTGAGTACTGAATATTTAAGGCACACATGCAGTTCAGTAATGAAACCCAACTTGTCTAACACAGTAGGAGTGGAGTGCGAGCACAGATTAAGTAAAGTGCACACGCAGTTCAGTAATGAAACCCAACTTGTATAACACATAAGGAGTGGAGTGCGAGCACAGATTAAGTAAAGTGCACACGCAGTTCAGTAATGAAACCCAACTTGTATAACACATAAGGAGTGGAGTGCGAGCACAGATTAAGTAAAGTGCACACGCAGTTCAGTAATGAAACCCAACTTGTATAACACATAAGGAGTGGAGTGCGAGCACAGATTAAGTAAAGTGCACACGCAGTTCAGTAGTGAAACCCAACTTGTATAACACATAAGGAGTGGAGTGCGAGTACTGATTGAGTAAAGTGGGCAAGCAGTTCAGTAATGAAACCCAACTTGTCTAACACAGTAGGAGTGGAGTGTGAGCACTGATTATGTAAAGTGGGCACGCAGTTCAGTAATGAAACCAAACTTGTATAACACAGTAGGAGTGGAGTGCGAGCACTGATTATGTAAGAGGCACAAGCAGTTCAGTAATGAAACCCAACTTGTATAACACAGTAGGAGTGGAGTGCACGGATTAAGTAAAGCACACACGCAGTTCAGTAATAAAACACAACTTGTACAACAGTAGTAGAGGAGTGCGAGCACTGACACTGATTATGTAAGGCACATGCTCTATTCACTGATCCCAGTAAATTGGTATAACTGAATAGGGGTTTACAGTGCCCAGTGAGTATGGACTGTCTTCACTGGTCCCAGTAAACTCCTATAGGCTCTCAGTTACTTGGTAAACAGGGCAATGACACCTACAACAAACAATCCCCCACAATCAGCCCTCCTCTCCTCTCTGTCCCTATATCACTCTGTTAGTCTCTCCCTGCTCTGCTGTAACTTCCTGCTGCCATCCTGCTCTCTCCTCCACACACAGCTGACTGGCCATCTCCATTACCTCCGCTTTATATAGAGGGGAAGGGGGAGGTGCTGACATCACAAAGGGGCCTGCAGCTGATTGGACGGGCACTAGGGATTATGGTTAATCCCTTTCTCCTACCCAGTGCTGCTCCAAACAGTATGTGCAACCACCATTTTGTTCATTTGTGAATTTCCTTAACAAATGGGCGGGAATTCACTTTGCAGAATGAAGCGATTTGACAGCCCGATTCGCATTTTGATTGGCCAGATTATATTTTTGGCTCGTTTCTATTTATGTAGTCTATACACTTTGGCCTTGTTGTGGATACAACTGATGGGCAAAACTTAGTGACAACTGCAAAGACCACAATCTGTTCAAAATTTTACATTTTTTCTCTAGTGGTAGTTGAGATTGTATAACACTGAGGAACACTTTATTTTCTTAATACCGAAGTAGATGATGTGCTTATATTTTTTGGGTATGGGAGGAGAAGTGAGAAGGACTTAAAGGAATAGAAAAAGAACAACTAATTTCTTGCAAAACAGCCCCACCCCTGTCCTTAGGTTGTGTGTGGCATTACAGTTCTACTCCATTCACTTCAATGGAAATGAGTGGCAAAACCCACACCGAAATGGAGCACAGGAGAGGTGCTCTTTCTGGAAGACAGTGACCAAGGTTTTATAAGCCTTGAGAACATCTTTAAAGCCCTCAGCACTTCTGTCTTAGCGTATGTTCACACATAAATTAGGTGGAATTCTGCGGCGGAAATTACCGCTGCGGAATCCCATCTGTCTCAGTGTGCCATAACCTGTCTGTGGTAGAACGCACGCTCCTCCGCAGCTGCCACTCTCCACTCAAAGAAGTGACCAGTAAACCCCTGTGGTCCAAAATATCATCCACCACCCCTGACAGGGTTTTACCTGTGACCGCCATCATAATCCATTATTTAACTAGGGGGTCAAGAACCCATCCGTGGTCCCCCCTCTACTATAAGGGCCATAATCTCGTTCCAGCTCCGACGGACCCCCCCCCCCCCCCCTAACGCCTAACAACTGCTGCGACAAGTAACCCACACACCAGCTGAGCCGGCAAAATCTGCTTGCCCCAGACCAACCATTATTATCAAGAAACGACAACAACTAGGGAGGGTGGGTGGGAGTCTGTACTTGCCAACACACCTAAAATGGTTGCCCTAACCCCCCTCCTCATTACCTTATATACCCTGTGCCCCTCCCTTATTACACACCCTCACTTACCAGTACATTTATCCCCCCAATACCAGCCAATCATTACTCCTCCTTATCATCAGCCCCACCTACTCCCCCCCCCCCTCCCTCCTTCCCATCTTAACCACCTAATTTTCTCCCCTTATCTCCTTACCCTTGTCTCTGTCCCGCTAGGCTCTGCATAGTACGGCCATTACTGAGACTGGTTAGTTGGGGCTTTTTTATGTTGGGATACAATTTTATGTATAACTGTGTCTTCAGATAAAAAAAGAAATTCATTAGAATATTATATACTAAGACTAGTGTGCGGAGTTCTTCTGTACTTAAGCATTTATAAGACTCTCCTGGGTGCCCAACTGGGCCTGGGGCTGTATGTTGACTGGGGATTTTGCCACAGTAAATATTTCCGATACTGACACAAAGCATTTAAGAGTTTCCTCGTCAGAGTAGGAATTGTGAGTGACTCGAGGGAAACATTTTTTTTTCTAGGTTGTAGGAGTGTGAGCTCCGCTGAGCAGAAGCGGAACAGCGCTCAGATTTATCATTGCTGTTTACAGTAAACAGACAGACCTTAGGCAGTCTAAGCAGGTGCCAGCTGAGGTTGGTTTAAAGGGGTACTCAAATCAAACTGGTGTTAGAAGAAAAAAAAAAAACTTGTCTTTCAGTACTTATCAGCTGCTGTATGTCCTGTAGGAAGTGTGTATTCTTCCAGTGTGACTAAGCGTTCGGTTTATAAGATACGACTGAGACTGCGACTTTGGCCGTGAGTTTGTGTTTATTTTGTGTGCTATTTTGCATTTGTCGTACTTCTTCTGCCTTGCTGATTAATTTACCTTCCTTACCCGAGCCGACTCTGCTGAGTTCCATCTGGCCACTTCATGGTTAACCTCTGTTCTGGTTAGGTGACTGACATCTGTTTTCTCCACTCACTCTTGGTGGACTGGACTGTGTTCCAATCACGTTCTGACCAGACCCCTGACCTTCTATATAAACCTTCTCAGTATGTTAACCCTTTACCAGCCATTAGTCTTCCTTGGAAGTGTGGCGGCATATCTCCTGGGGTCTTTATGCTGTCTGCTATACCTGGTTTTCTGGCTTATTGTATCTTTGACCTTGCTATTTGATTGTGATTTTGTACTGTGTTGCTGGTTTTTGATTTCGGCCTGTTTGAACTTTCTTTGTATTTGTTCATCTTGTCTCTGTTCAATGTTTCACTTTGTCGCTGGTGAGGGACCGTCTCCGTGGTTGTCCACAATCGCTTAGGAAGTTTGAGACAAGTAGGCAGGGACAGTGTGGTGGGATGAGTTCAGGCTTCCCTGTCTGTGTCCACCCCATCCCATCCCAGGCCAAACTCTACCTGCGGTTGTGACACTGGGCCTTTGTGTAAAAGTAGTAATGAGACAATGCAGTGTATTGATTATATTGCAAATAGAGATAAGCGAATCTCTCATCTAAACTAAAAAAAATCACTTAGTTGGATCTGCTCTCCGCTCATCAAGCCGACAGCCTTTTAGCCTGCTCTGCCGCTCCACCCTGAATGCCAGGGAAAGCTGGATCCAATCCTGGAAACTGGGAGAAGTTTTTTTCTCCTTATCCACTCTGGACATGTAAAATCCTCCACTCTGGGTCCACTCTGACAACGCTCAGCTCCCTCTTCCCCCTCCCTTTGTAGTCACAGGACATGTGATCTCCTCTTTGGAGCTGGGTTACCATCTATTGACTTGATAACCTGACCCCCGGGAGACATTATCTGCATCATCTCCATGCACTGTGCTGCTTCCATAGATTCATATGTACCTGTCTTTGTGTCACAGCTTGCATATTGTAAGAAGCATTAAGCACAGTCAGCAAGCAGAGATCTAAACCTACGCTACACCCACGGGGAAAAAAAGGTCCCCGTTGTGCAGCACATAGCTGCACCATGTGCGTCAGCTCTGCTACATCAGCTAGTATAGAATACATATTGGGGTTATGTGATGCAAAATCAGTGAAAAAAAACAGCCATGTGGTTTACGTGCAATAGTAATGACAGCAGTGAGCAGAAAGAAAGCTAAGGGGGTGAGTACACAAATCAGTAAATCAGTACACAAATCATTAATCAGGGAAATGCACGATGGCAAGTATGGGTTTCTGGCCGGGCGCCATCTGGATATAGATCGACTTTAGAAAAACTTGTAAGTCAAGAATAGCAGCAGCTCGAAAGGACAGGAGATGGATCAAACTACTCAGGGGGGCTTGGTGAGTAAGACAGCTAGCATTTATTTTTTTTGCTCTTAGGTGGATAACCCCTTTAAGGCTATCTTCCCATGACACACTAAAGATTGCAAAGAATGGCTGGAAATAATGTTCATGAACAATATTTCCCTCCGTTGTTCAACAACGAATGTCTTTGCGATTTTTAGTACATCATGGGAACATAGCCAATAAGTTCACATGTCCATTGATATTTCTAAATGGTGTTTGGTCTAGCAACATAAGAATCGGTTGTTTCTGACCTTCCTTCTTTTAACCATCAAAGATATGAAAAAAGTCTATTATGAATTCCTGCCATTCACTTTGGCTATTGGCTTGTCGCACAGTTATAGAAATCGTCGGGGAGGGGATATGGGAAAAGTAGATTTTTCCTGGAATACTTCTTTTGACACTTCAGTGTGACATAAGAAATGTAAATTTAAGTGTTGGAATTGTTATCTGATCCCTCAAGTGAATTAAATTGTCTAGATATATTATCCTTATGCTGTCGAGTCGAGTATGCTGTTAAAGGGACAGTGTCACCTTTTGAATTTTTTTAATAAAAGGTATTTAGAGAAAATAAGTGTGTTCTATTTTTTTTATTTTTTTTTACATGGTGCTTGAGTGTTTTTAATCAATTTGATGCCTGCACAGGGGGCTGCCATGTTTATAGCGTCTGTTGGTGACGTCATTTCACGACACACACACAGACACTATACGGCACCTCCAGAACATTGGAGTGAAACGACGGAGTCCGTCTGGTTCACTCAAACTGGAGGCTCCGTCACTGTGTACTGCGCATGTGCATAGACATGCGCAGTACATAGCTGAAGTACATGGGGCAGGGTGGTGGGGCATTTTCGTGAAGCCTCTGGCCAGCAAGAGGCACGAGAGTGGAGGGAGAGAGAGACGCACAGTGAGTGTGCTGGAGAACACTGTGCAGCTCTCTCTCCCCCCCCCCCCCCCCCCACAGTGTCGGACTGGCCCGCATCCCCCCACTAACCGTTCAGCGCACGC
>NC_091467.1:20593300-20610800 GCF_027789765.1 Dendropsophus ebraccatus
TATATATATATATATATATATATAGCATAGAGAATGGTGCAGCCAGTGTGTGTGCCCCAGGTCAGTGCATGCAGCCAGAGTACCTGGGGCACTAGGAGGTGGTGGCACGACCAGCAGCAGGGTGATGGTAGTGGAGGAGGATTGCTCGGGTCTCAGGCGTACAGCAGCAGCAGCAGCCTCATCCACATAAAACAATGGCTCCTTGATATGAATGCTGACAGCTCCGTGCGGCCCCTCCGATTGATTGATGTCTCTGTGACGCTTTATCAGGCACACGGATAAAGTTTGACCAATCATTTGCCAGGAGCTCAGGAGGCAGCAGCCCAAGTGCACTTTGTTGGCTGGGAAGTTGGGAAGGGAAAAGCTCTGCATCTGTCCTATATCTTCTTCCCTTCAATGAACCTGCTTTGTATGATGTCCAAGAATGTCCATTTCTGGAGCCCTCAGTAACTACTTTGTGGAGTCCATAATAAGCCCTGAGAGTGAGGATCCTCCAGCACCCAAGTACTCTGGACAGTACCCCAGTCCTCGGGCAGCTGCAGGGCACCCAGACACCCTGGACTTCCCCTCGTGTAGCTTCCAGCCCAAACCTCCAGTGTTCAGTGCGTCCTGGACTCCCCTGAACCCACACAGCGCTGCTGCAGTCACCCCCCTGCCTCCTGTCTACCACCCCTACCTCCAGCAGGGCGCCCCCTCCGCAGAGAGCAGGTACTTACGGGGCTGGCTGGAGCCGCTGCCCAGGACTGAGTCTGGACCGGGACAAGGAGCCGTGAAGGCTGAGCCGCTGCTGGGGCACCCTGGGGAGCTGCAGAAATTGGGAGCCCAGGAGTACAATCTAGAGTCGCCTGCTGGAAGAGAGGAGGCTGATGAGAGGCCCACTACCTTCCAGGACAATAAAGGGTGCGAAGGAAGCGAGGACAAAGACAGGCCACATCAAAGTAAGTTACACAAGTCAGGAAGTCCGAGCACAATCCTAGTAATAACAGTGCCATAAAAGTGCAAGGATCCTGCCCGAGAGCCAGACACACAGAGCAGGGGCCCAACACCAACACACAGGGGGGAAGAGAACAGATCACAGACAGACAGAGGGGAATTACAATAGAATACATTAATAGACATGGAGATCTTTTTAGAATAAGTTTGTTATATGACAAGAATTGATATCAAATAAGTAGATAAACATGTACAAATATTACATTAAATATGAAGAGAGGTGATGTAGATATCAAATACATAGATAGGAGATAGATAGATAGATAGATAGATAGATAGATAGATAGGAGATAGATAGGAGATAGATAGATAGGAGATAGATAGATAGATAGGAGATAGATAGGCAGATAGGAGATAGATAGATAGATAGATAGATAGATAGATAGATAGATAGATAGATAGATAGATAGGATCCCCCTGAATTGTAGAATTTAGGTTTTATATAAGTCTTCCACAGACTAATAAATTGTACAAAAAAAAAAAAGATAGATAGATAGATAGATAGGAGACAGATAAATAGATAGATAGGAGATAGATAGATAGATAGATAGATAGATAGGAGATAGATAGATAGATAGGAGACAGATAAATAGATAGATAGATAGATAGATAGATAGATAGATAGATAGGAGATAGATAGATAGATAGATAGGAAAGGAAATAGATATTAAAATACAAGAATGGGGGGAAACAATTTGAAAGAAATAGAAATTAAATAAATTGGTTAATAAACGGATATATAGATAGATAGATAGATAGATAGATAGATAGATGATAGATAGATAGATAGATAGATAGATGATAGATAGATAGATAGGAGATAGATAGATAGATAGATGATAGATAGATAGATAGATAGATAGATTATCTATCTATCTATCAGCCGGTTCTGATCATCCTCATAGTCACTGTGACGTATTACCCGATCTCTGTAATATATAAAATGTTACTTCTTGAGCTGCTATCAGGACACTATAGTTTCTCCAGGATATAATGATGGATATACTGTATATAGTTATATCCCTACACCTTCTGACGTTACCAGATGTATATTTGCTGTTTATATACAGTACTGATGTATGTAATGTATAGAAGAGTTTTATGTGTTGTAATCTATAGTCCCCTCTGACCTGTATGTAACAGCCTGAGGCAATGTATACACATATATAGTATACACACATAGAATTATTCTTCCTGTACTATGGTAATGAGGGCACAGTTATGTATTAGCACAGAGACTACAACCAAGAAACTTCCAGTATATATAATTGACTATGTAAATATTGAAGCTGTCGTGAAGCCACCAGTAGCTGCAGATCCAGACGTGCCCGATCTCTGCTCACAATCGTACAAGCCGCAGCCGGATTAACTGCGATTAATTATTCACTCATCTAAATCTCGTGAATATTTCATCTTCCTGCACATTATATGGAGGAGGATAGAAGGAGGAAGATATAGCAGCCCGGAGCTGCCAGGCTGGCCCGGGGACAATGCTGCCGCCATCTATATTTCATTACTACAAACCGGCTGTATTATGGGGGAGAATGGGAAATACGGCTCCTAGTCACCGATAATATACAGTATACATTACCCCGGCCACTTACTGGCCAATATACATACATACATACATACATACATACATACATATCAGCTGAGCCATACAGAGAAGTACAGAGAGCCAGAGTGTAGCGCAACAATGTATATAATAGTATTGTGTGACACATTGTATACTGTATATAGTGAATATGCGAATATATACATAGAGAAAGCTGGACAGACACAAATCACTCACCACCTGTCTGTTTTATCCATTCATCTATTTATTTATTTATACATTTATTTTGTTTTCTTTTTCTCCATTTGTCTATTAATCCATTCATTTAATATCCATTATCTATCTATCTATCTATCTCCTATCTATCTATCTATCTATCTATCTATCTATCTATCTCCTATCTATCTATCTATCTATCTATCTATCTATCTCCTATCTATCTATCTATCTATCTATCTATCTATCTATTATCTATCTATCTATCTCCTATCTATCTATCTATCTCCTATCTATCTATCTATCTATCTATCTATCTATCTATCTATCTATCTATCTCCTATCTATCTATCTATCTATCTATCTATCTATCTATCTATCTCCTATCTATCTATCTATCTATCTATCTACCTACCCAACAATTTTTTTAATAATATAATAATGCTTTTATTTTTATATTTATTAATTTCCTTATATTATTTGTTCTCTCTCTCGCTCTATAAATATATATATATATATATATATATATATATATATATATACAAATAATAAGAGTTGGAGTATATAACTATATATATATATATATATATATATATATATATATATATATATATATACATACTAATAATAAGAGTGTATATATATATATATATATATATATATATATACTTATATATACACTCACACACTAATAATAAGAGCTATATATCCACACATATCCTATATGTAGTTGCATATCTACTTATCAATTCCAAATATTATCTTTGTTTATAAACTCTCTCTCTCTATCTATATACATAAATATATATATATTATATGTAGTTGCATATCTACCATATATATATTTTCTAGTAGAACGTTCTAACCCCATATACTATAATCCCATTGCTTCTTGTCTCTTCCCTCTGCAGCTAACCCCTCTGCTAACTGGTTGCACGCCAGATCCTCGAGGAAGAAGAGATGTCCCTACACCAAATACCAGACCCTGGAGCTGGAGAAAGAATTCCTGTTTAACATGTACCTGACCAGGGACAGGAGGCATGAGGTGGCCAGACTGCTCAACCTGAGCGAGAGACAGGTCAAAATCTGGTTCCAGAACCGGAGGATGAAAATGAAGAAGCTGAACAAGGAACAGGGGAAGGATTAACCCCTTCTCTTCTCTCGCCAGAATGCACCTGCTCCCTATTTATGACTACACTTGCATAGGACTTTTCCATCTTTACTTGCATGACATATGGAGGCTGTTGTAGACTGGCCAGGTAGTAGCAAGCAGACAGCATTCCTGTTATTTTCTGTGCAGTCCTGTACTACATGTCCACTTGTTGTCCCTCTGTAGGCAGGGAATGGGATACCTACCTGCAGGTAGGTAGCTCTACATGGGTGCAGATGAAGAAACATAGTGCAACCTCGCACCTTCCATCAGCATTGTCATACAGAGCTATAACTTATAGATATATTTAATATTCCCTCCCTCTATTATAGGAAGTTCAGCCAGCAGACTCCCTTTTTATACTGAGCCAGAAGAATATGACTTGAGAGCACACTGGAGAAAAGAAAAAGTCTCGATTTCCTAAATTAGTTTTCTAGAAAAATAAAACAAAAAAAGTCAATTTACAAAAAAAAATTATAAATAAGTAGAAAAAAAAGTTTTTCTTTGTTTTTAGTACTAGAGCAACAAAAAGACGGTGAATGTTCCCTAGAAGTAGGATCTTTCTAATTTATTGTGAAATGACGTTTATACAGAATGTAGATTTGGTTCTCCTCGTGTCGAAGTCAAAGTATTTGTATATTTTTTATGTTGTTGAAATCTGCTATACTTGAAAGTTTTGTGTTCGTGTGTAAATATCTATTCATGTAGTGTTTACTATGGGGGGGAAGGGGGGACCACCCGACTGTTTACAATGGACCAGTTCATGATGTGTTATTTGCAAACAATTATTAAACTAGTGATATAAGCTGCTGGCCATCCTCTTCATTTATTACAGCACACTACAATAATAGTTACTAACCAACTCTATATATAGGTGTATACACCACTATATATATATAGAGAGAGAGAGAGAGAGAGAGAGAGAGAGAGAGAGAGAGTTTTATTTATTTTTTTTAATATATTTTTTTATTTATTAGATGTATTATATCTATTTATATATTTGAATTTGCATTTAATAATATGTATACATATATATGTATATATGCACGCAGTATGTATGTGTATGTGTATATATATATATATATATATATATATATATATATATATATATATATATATATATATATATATATATATAGTGTCCAGCATAGTATACACAAATGTACACACATAGAAAGGCAGACAGATTATATGTGCACGAAAGTAGGTGAGATAGCATATATATATATATGTGTGTGTGTGTGTGTGTGTGTGTGTGTGTACAAGTACACACACATGCACGCATATAGCTATTTATCTATCAATCTATCATCGATCTTCTATCTATCTATCTATCTATCTATCTCCTATCTATCTATCTATCTATCTATCTATCTCCTATCTATCTATCTATCTATCTCCTATCTATCTATCTATCTATCTATCTATCTATCTATCTATCTATCTCCTATCTATCTATCTATCTATCTATCTCCTTTCTATATATCTATCTATCTATCTATCTATCTATCTATCTCCTTTCTATCTATCTATCTATCTTCTATCTATCTATCTATCTATCTATCTATCTATCTATCTATCTCTATATACATTCTTCAGTGGGGGATTATAAGAATCCATACAGCTTGCCATCCCTTGTAGGTAGTGTATAGGAAAGGTGTGTGGAAGGGATTGCATTGTGTACACACATAGTGGTGACCTGATTTATAGAAAATCTCTCCTGCTCTCCTATATCTTTCCCTGTCAGCTCTAGCAACCTGTCACCAATGTCCTTTTTAATATTTTATTTTCCATCGACATCAATTGAAAAATAATAGGACTTTTATCACTCAGGAAAACACAGATAGATAGAGAGGGGGTGCTGGGAAGAGTATTGATGGGATTCTGGAAGAGCTTCTGCCCCTCTCTCTCTCTTTTTAGGGGCCTATTTGCATAATTCTTTGGGAAAACAAAAAGGGATGAAGGGCTTAAAAAGCAAGTGCTGGTGATAAAAAGGAAAATTCCGTTTAGTGCTGTGTCATAAAAGTATATAAGGGCTGTAAAAGTTTATAGGCAGAGAAGTGAGGAGACTGTGAGGAAGTTTCCTGGCTAGAGAGGGCTGGGACTGTGAGGAGGAACACGTAAATACCTTTCAACAGCTCAGAGAAAATATATGAGGAGGCAGAGGGAAGCTGGGAATTTCTGGAGCTTTTCAGAAGCCTTGGAAACTCCTCTCTGGGGTTTAATGTCTTTTGTTCTTTCTTTTTTTTTTTTTACTCCTGGCTACAAGAATTCAAGCCATAAACTTTCAAACAAGAGAACTGTGGCCAGACGTCTGAAATTGTGTTTTCTTTATCAGTATCAAGCCAAAGCTGTCCAGACTCTCCCCCAGCACAGCTCCCTTCTGCTACCTTCACACTATATATTTAACCATTTACTCCCAGTCATAAAACATCCCCTTGATGCTTAAAAATTAAATATAATTATAACTGCATGATCATTTTAAAAAAAAAAATCCATTCTTAAATAGTATATGTTTCAGAAAAAAAAAAATAGAACTAAACTTTGCAATTGCTATAATTGCCTGTATTCCCACAAGCGCTCACTTGGTGGCGCTGTTGATCTATGAATTTTAGATTTTTCGCTCCATTCCTTAGAAACTAGCTTTAAAAATTGCACTAAACATACCCTTTTTTACATACAAAAAAAGAGCTGTTCTCTTCCTTCCCAGAAATTGTTATGTCTCTTCGTCATAAGGAATAAAACACGAAAACAAAATATCTCCTAAATGTAACTTGAACGAATAATTCAGCTTTATGACACTGTAAAACGTTTTAACAATCAGTAAATTAGGGAACAATAGCACAGGGGGAAGATTAGTATACTTATGATTGCTAGGATGCCGTTTTGGAGAGATTCCTCCCTGCAGATTGCACAGTGATATCCAAATAGACTTTAATTATATTGAGTGTTATGGTGATAATAGGAGCTGGTGTTGACATATCTTTAAACTGGTCATTTCTGGAGACCTCCTGTCAGGGGAAGTGGGTGCTGGATCACTAGACTGTTTCATCAAGTTGTAATCACATAAGATAAGTATGACATTCAGAAGCATAATCTGAACGAGGGTGTAATTAGCAGGATTATGGGGAAGAAGGCTGAACATGAAGCCAAAGAGCATGGCTGCTGGGTGCCCTCATATGCCATTGTACAGACAATGTTACCATAACCTACAAATCTATGGGGGCATATTCTGCTATATTCCTTAATTTAATGGAAAGATCCATGTAATTTACAGCACTAAGTACTCTAGAGAATCTCTGCACTGTTATGTGTCTGTGGTGGGTGTGTGTGTGTATATGTGAGTGGTTTTTGTATATATGTATATATATATATATATATGTGTGTGTGTGTGTAAATATGTATATCTATGTGTATGTGTATACGTATGTTTCTGTGTGCCAAAATGTGTGTGGTGTATATATGTGATGTGTGTTTGTGTATATATGTATATGTATATCTATGTATATGTGTGTGTGGTGTATATATGTGAGGTGTGTTTGTGTATATATGTATATCTATGCATATGTGTGTGTGGTGTATATATGTACGTTGTGTTTATGTATATATATCTATGTATATGTGTATACGTATGTTTCTGTGTGCCTTTATGTGTGTGGTGTATATATGTGATTTGTCTGTGTGTTTATGTATATATGTATATATGTATACGTATGTTTCTGTGTGCATATATGTGTGTGGTGTATATATGTGAGTTGTATGTTGTGTGTTTATGTATATATGTATATCTATGTATGTATGTATGTTGTGTGTTTATGTATATGTGTATATCTATGTATGTATGTGTGTGTGTTTATGTATATAGGTATATGTTTATACGTATGTTTCTGTGTGCCTTTATGTGTGTGGTGTATATATGTGAGTTGTCTGTGTGTTTATGTATATATGTATACGTATGTTTCTGTGTGCATATATGTGTGTGGGGTATATATGTGAGTTGTATGTTGTGTGTTTATGTATATATGTATATCTATGTATGTATGTGTGTGTGTGTGTGTTCTTATGTATATAGGTATATGTGTATACGTATGTTTCTGTGTGCCTATATATGTGTGTGGTGTATATATGTGAGTTGTGTATTTATGTATATATGTATATGTATGTATATGTGTATACGTATGTTTCTTGTATGATGTCAGCATCTGTATATTTGTGCCTGTGCGTTTTTATACCACACGTTTCTGCCCTTTACATCGCCTGTTTTTGCTTTCCATCTACAATGGACCCATATTATTATTATTCTCTTTCCCCTCCATTAAATGACATGAAAACTGATCAATTATTTATTTAATATGAAAAACCTAAAAACCGATGATTGCACCCGTGTTTTTTTTTACCATTTTTTATGAGTAGTCCCTGAAATCTGCCACTGTTAAATACAATGGGAATCTATAGTCTTCCATCCATATTATTTAATTTAGTAGGACATTGGTATCAAAATCCTATTCACAGAAAGAGAAATAGATTTCTATCATGTCTCCCAATATTAATCATTTCTATTAAACACACACACATATATATATATATATATATATATATATATATATATACATATATATATATATATATATATATATATATATATATATATATATACAGAAAAGACAGATAGCTATTGATAGATTCCCTGTTGTTCTAGATCATGACTATCCGAAATTGACGGATACATATAGACCAGGGGTAGGGAAAGTTGCAAAACTACAACTCCCATCATGCCTGGACAGCCTTCGGCTGTCCAGGCATGATGGGAGTTGTAGTTTTCCAACAGCTGGAGAGCCAAGGTTCCCTACCCCTGATATAGACAATAAAGTACAAAAATAACTCTAGGGATCCCCTGCAGCCACCATAAAGCAGTGTGGTCTTTTGAAGGCATATAGAGGTGGATGGACCTGTGTGTTTTATCTGTGAGATAAGAGGGATTATTACTATGTACAGGGGGGATGATGGAGGATGGGGGGGGGGGGGGGACTCACAGAGACACCAGCAGTGACCAAGCATTGGGGGCCATCCCTGCCTTGTTCTCCTCCTGCCTGGTCTGGGTAATAATAAGTAGCTGCCTTCAGGGGAGAAGAGAAACACAGACTTAAAAAAAAAAAAAAAAAAGTGTTATTGTGAAGACAATGATGATTTTAATTCAGTATTGACACTCGCAGCATCTTGCTATAATAATGTGTAAGGTTCCAATCGAATCTGCTATTTTATCGCTGTAATGGAGAAGCCTCGTAAACTGCGAACGCTTTTTATATTCTGCGGCATAAACAACCTCCCCATCTCGGCTTTACAGCCTTTTATAGTTTACTAAACACTTTACAGGCCCCCATTTTCCTCTATGGGGGAGGGGGGGGGAGGAGGAGGAGGGGGGGGGGTTCCTGCACCTTTATCAATAATAGTTGGAATTGATCATTAAAATGTTAAATATGACTGAGCTCGTTTGTCTTAAAATATGTTTAGCCTAAGAAACTGTATGATTTGATAACTTGTATTAAAATACCAATTACATTTATTGGACCCAGTAAAAATAAAAAATAAAAAACTCGTAGCAATTAAATCGTGTACTTTTACAGTTTTCCAAAGCGACCCTGACATTTCAAAAGGCTAAAACTGCCTCGTTAAAATTTTCCTAAATTAACGACTAAATGTCCCTCTCTTTAATTTTCTGTACTCCTCCCCCACCCCCCAAAAAAAAAAAAAAACAATCTTTGGGGTGGGCTAGGTATATGATGGAGCTGGAGATGGAGATGTCATTAGTGGAGGTAGTTAAAGATATTTAATCGGTAGGTTCTTGTGTCTCTCCACCACTTCTCCCCCTTCCCTGGCTTTTCTGCGCCTCTCCCAATCCTGCGCACAGTCCTGGTGGAGATAGAGAAGCCAATAGGAGGAGGCGCTCCTAATAGATGCAAATGTTCGTGAAAAGACGCTGCAAAATATGAAACAAGTCATTTGCTGCGAAGTAAATCACAGAAACTGTTTATGAACTGGCAATCCCTTCCTGGAAATGTAAAGCGACAAGTCTTAAGTGCTATTTTTTTGATTATGATAAAAAACAAGGGATGCAATCTCATCCAGGCATAGACTTTTGATTGTATCTTTCTTTTATATTCCTGGAAATCACAGCCACAACCAGCCAGGATTCCTTTTTTGCTTCTACTTCTTCTTCTTCTTCTTCTTCTCCTTCTTCTCTTGTCTGTAAAAAAGAACCATTAAAATGAGCTCCTATTTTGTCAATTCACTCTTCTCCAAATACAAAACAGGGGAATCTTTGCGCCCCAATTACTATGATTGTGGCTTTGCACAGGATCTAGGTGGCAGACCCACTGTTGTGTATGGACCCAGTGCTGGGGGCACCTTTCAGCACCCTAGCCAAATTCAGGAATTTTACCATGGAACGTCTTCCTTGTCCTCACCCCCTTACCAGCAGAATCCTTGCGCTGTAACCTGCCATGGGGACCCCAGCAGCTTCTATGGATACGACCCTTTGCAAAGGCAGAGCCTGTTCAGCAGCCAGGACTCGGATCTAGTGCAATACACCGACTGCAAGTTGGCTTCAGCCGGCCTGGGAGAAGAGGCAGAGAGCTCTGAACAGAGTCCCTCACCCACACAACTCTTTCCATGGATGAGACCACAAGGTGAGCAATAGTGGAACACGTCCATAAAGTGACCCTGTTTTATGGGGGGTAACTTGTGCACTTGTGAATTGCTTTATAGTTTAATTGCCCGGATGGAGGTTTGTGTTTTACTGCTGGACACTTCCCAGACTCTTTCCACCCTCCTGCCCCAGCCCTTTGTAGCATTGCATTGCCTTTTTTTTATTATTTGATATTTGTACTGTATCCTCTTTATGTTGCTGCTTTGTCCTATCATCTTTCCATCCCTTTATTCTTGACCCTTTGTCCTCCTCCTCTCCAGCAGCCGCCGGACGCAGGAGAGGCAGACAGACCTACAGCCGCTACCAGACCCTGGAGCTGGAGAAGGAGTTCCTCTTCAACCCTTACCTGACTCGCAAGCGGAGGATCGAGGTGTCTCATGCTCTGGGACTTACTGAAAGACAGGTCAAAATCTGGTTCCAGAACAGGAGGATGAAATGGAAAAAGGAGAACAACAAAGATAAGTTCCCCAGCAGCAAATGTGAGCAGGAAGAACTGGAGAAACAGAAAATGGAGAGGTCACAACAAGACACTGAGGAGGCACTGGATGGACAGAAGGGAGAGAAGAGCTTGGACTAGCTTGGACACTGGCGCTCTCTATTCTCCCCAGTCCTCGTCCTATGGTCCTGGAAAGAAGCAGGCATTCTCCAATTGTCCCCCTAGTCCTCGTCCTATGTTCCTGGAAAGATACAGGAGGGGGGCACAATGTTGCTGTAGCTGTAATCCCCTCTTATTAAAACCTTTAACCTATAAGACAAGGAGAAGCTACTACCTTCTTAAGAGAGAGGGGGGAGAAGCCATTGACTTTGTAGTGTTTGTGTTTAACGCAATAGCTTTTGTGGATGATCATTTGGGGGGGTTTGTTTTGTTGGGGGGGGGGGAAAGGTTTTTGCTCTAGAAGTTTTGTGTGCACTATTTCTCTATGTGGTTTACTGTATTTTCTTTACATATATATAGATATATATATAAAAGAACAGACCAACAACATGAAACTGCCTAATTCAGCTGTAGTCCCCCCCTAACACACTGCTAGATACCCCCTCTTGTTGTCCCTGGCACCCCGCATTCTCAGTGTGTGCCAGGATGTAGTTAGCATGCGCCCAGTGAAAAGCCACTTGTGATTTTTTAGGGTTACTGTGAACAGACTGTATACTGTATACGTGAATTCCTTTTATTGGGGGATGGGGATAATTCTCTATTTTATGGTTCTGCACACTTTGTCCTATTGTCTAAACATGGAAGCGGCGGAAGAAGGAGTTACAATAAAGTTTACAAGAGGGATTGGGACATCAGTGAGTTTTGATGCTTCACTTCCCCCCAACTTGGGGTGAAAAAAAGAGAAATAAAAGTCTGCTGGGTTTCTTCAGAGAGAATGCAAAATCTAATGGGCCACTGAGAATAGGCTGTGTGTATGGCTAGGGGCTTGGATACAAAGGCTAGCACTGGTCTGATCAACGGGAGGAGAGAGATAACCATGGATCCTGGATGAGGTGCTCAGGTAACCCTATTCCATATTCAGACCTCTGGGTCCCTTGTCTGTCTGTCTGTCTATCTATCTTCTATCCATCTCCTAACTATTATCTATAATCTATCTCCTATCTATCTATCTATCTATCTATCTATCTATCTATCTATCTATTATCTATCTATTATCTATCTATCTATCTATCTATCTATCTATCTATCTATTTTCTATGAATATCTATCTATCTATTTTCTATGAATATCTATCTATCTATCTATCTATCTATCTATCTATCTATCTATCTATCTATCTATCTATTTTCTATGAATATCTATCTATCTATCTATTCTCTATGAATATCTATCTATCTCCTATCTATCTATCTCCTATCTATCTATCTATCTATCTATCTATCTATCTATCTATCTATCGTCTTCCTATATGTTATATAGATGGTTACAGAATGCAAATGTAAAAATATTATGGATCCTCAGTTCAGTAACTTTTCCCTGACAGTCCATATAGATCTTAGTCCATTGTAGTTGTATTGTCTTAGGGTTGATGATGGTGAAGCTCTCTTGATATAGCACTAAAGTATATTCTGATATGGGTAATGTGTATACGTACTATTAGGAAGAGAGATCACCACAGGTCACTTTACCGTCTTCGGTCAATACATTGTGTTACATTGCAGGCCATTGTGATATAATAAGCAAATTATATATATATATATATATATATATATATATATATATATATATATATATATAGCACAAGTTTGGGTTATCATTACCCATATAAAGCTGGTGAGCCCCTTCTGGCTCGGAGCACTGTAACTATAGTGTAGGAAGTGTTCATATAAAATCATAAATATTAAGCTTTACTATACTTAGTGCCTTGCATAATGGAGCAGATCATTGTGCTATTTGGGCTATGATGAAATACACATCAGTTCCTATTGTATTGGGTTATTATGGCATGTGAAGGGTTAAAGCAGTCTACTTGCCCATACTATAATGTGACTGTAATAGAAGGAGTGGGTGAGTATTCTCAGCACCTTGGTGAGACATGGAAGGTAATGTGGCTGTGTGGGCCATGCTACTGCGACCATCCCAGCAATAAGAGGCACAATCCTCCTCCTCCTCCTTCTTCTTCTCCTTCTTCTTCTTCCTCCTCGTCTGGATGTTTTGGTCTCTTTGTGGTTTTCTCCCCCGGTCCAGGACTGAGCAGCATTACGCAGGATCCATTAATAACTATGGCACAGAGATAGCGAGATCTCACAGAACGCAGACAGCAGCGTTAGAGCAAAATCAATAGACGAATAGATAGTTTTTTTTTGTTGTTTTTTTTTGTGCCTGTCCAGTGGGTTTTTCTGTCCAATTGCAGCAGATTACCGCTTACTTATCGACTCCATCGCTTTTGCACTTTATAACATAGATCTTAGAGGGCATCAAATATTTATCATATTTTATAAATCCAGCTCTACAACCTTTTTTTTTTTTTTTTTTTTTTCCACATTATAAGAAGCTGTGGGATGCATGGCCAGGATTGGGTGGTGGGAAATCACGTGTCCTGCAGTCACATGGTCAGGGAGGAAAAAGGGGGTCCTTTTTGGTGTAAATCTGGACTCTAATTCTGTAATATATCACGGTACCTCGTAAAACCGACACTAAAACGTCCCGGCCTACAAATCATCCGGCCAAATTATGAGTTCATTGTATTATGCCAATGCTTTATTCTCCAAATATCCAACTGCAACTTCTGTCTTCCCATCCGGAGTCTTCCCGGAGCAAACTTCGTGCGCCTTTGCCTCCAATACGCAGCGCACGGGCTATGGCACCGGGAGCGGGGCGTCCTTCCCGGGATCCATGGCCGGGATCTACAGCAACGGGAGCAGCCTACACCCGCAGAGCCCGGCTATGTTCCCTCCCTCCGGCTACGGGATCGACTCCTTTAACATGCACTGTTCTCCCTTTGAGCAGAACCTTTCCCTGATGTGTGGGGACTCCTCCAAGCAGAACTGCACAAAGAGCGAACAGAGAGACTCTGAGCTGCACAATGAGAGCAACTTCCGAATCTACCCCTGGATGAGGAGCACAGGTAAGGGGGGAAGGGGGGAGGGAGAAGCACAGGTAAGGGGGGGAGAAGCACAGGTAAGGGGGAGGGGGAGAAGCACAGGTAAGAGGGAAGGGGGAGAAGCACAGGTAAGAGGGAAGGGGGAGAAGCACAGGTAAGAGGGAAGGGGGAGAAGCACAGGTAAGAGGGAAGGGGGAGAAGCACAGGTAAGAGGGAAGGGGGAGAAGCACAGGTAAGAGGGAAGGGGAGAGGAAGAGGGAGAAGCACAGGTAAGAGGGAAGGGGGAGAAGCACAGGTAAGAGGGAAGGGGGAGAAGCACAGGTAAGAGAGAAGGGGGAGAAGCACAGGTAAGATGGAAGGGGTAGAAGCACAGGCAAGAGAGAAGGGGGAGAAGCACAGGTAAGAGGGAAGGGGGAGAAGCACAGGTAAGAGAGAATGGGGAGAAGCACAGGTAAGAGAGAAGGGGGGAGGAAGAGGGAGAAGCACAGGTAAGAGGGAAGGGGGAGAAGCACAGGTAAGAGGGAAGGGGGAGAAGCACAGGTAAGAGGGAAGGGGGAGAAGCACAGGTAAGAGGGAAGGGGAGAGGAAGAGGGAGAAGCACAGGTAAGAGGGAAGGGGGAGAAGCACAGGTAAGAGGGAAGGGGGAGAAGCACAGGTAAGAGAGAAGGGGGAGAAGCACAGGTAAGATGGAAGGGGTAGAAGCACAGGCAAGAGAGAAGGGGGAGAAGCACAGGTAAGAGGGAAGGGGGAGAAGCACAGGTAAGAGAGAATGGGGAGAAGCACAGGTAAGAGAGAAGGGGGGAGGAAGAGGGAGAAGCACAGGTAAGAGGGAAGGGGGAGAAGCACAGGTAAGAGGGAAGGGGGAGAAGCACAGGTAAGAGGGAAGGGGAGAGGAAGAGGGAGAAGCGCACCTCAGGGATGGAGAGACGATTATACATGGCGCCTGTGACTAATCCCAGCTCATCAATGGCGTTCAGACTGGAGTGACCGGGGCACAACTGCTGCTGGAGTACATAGAAGCCTAGTAATCCTGGGCCATTGATCCAGGCACTCTGTATAATAACCCAGGCAGGAGATTTAGTGGCATCAGGTATTTACTGGAATTGGGGGAAGTTTACAAGCTAAACAAACGTGAGCTATAAACCCCCAGTGCTAAGGAGCTATGCAAATAGGAGCAGGGATGATACACGATGCTCGGTGCCCCAGTATATACTGTCTGCTGGCAGCTCCTCAATGTGCAATAAGTGGCTGACAACAGAGACATAGATCCCAGCAATTCATGGGAGGCATTATACTGATATAGGAAGGCAGAGGCTACCCAGGGACCCGAGTATTCGGTAATGCTTGTTTATCTATTCTCTATATCCCATCTATCTATCTATCTATCTATATCCTATCTATCTATCTATCTATCTATCTATCTATCTATCTATCATCTATCTATTATCTATGTGACTCTCTCTCTCATATCTATCCATCATCTATCTTTCTGTGTACCTACCCATCCATCCATCTAGCCAGCCAGCCAGCTAGCTAGCTATGATCTATCTATCTATCTATCTATCTATCTATCTATCTATCTATCTATCTATCTATATCCTATCAATCTATCTATCTATCTATCTATCTATCTATCTATCTATCTATCTATCTTTCTTTCTTTCTTTCTATCTATCTATCTATCTCCTATCTATCTATCTATCTATCTATCTATCTATCTATCCATCTATTATCTATCTATCCATCCATCTATCTCCCTTTCCACCCAACCTCTATTGATCAAGCTACCATGAGCAATGTATACGTGTACCTCTTTTGCATGGTAATAATAATTAGAACTTTTCCCCAGTATGTATATTGCATCTGCTGGTTATCTCTATGATCTACCTCTTTGCTATATTGCATTGCAGTAGGAATTTATGCAATTATTATTATTATTATTATTATTATTATTATTATTATGCAATGTATAGAAACTAAAGGGTTTTGAAGCTAGACCAATGTACTTGCTGAAAAAGTAGTAGTAGCTTCTGCAGCCTGCCCATAGCCCTGATGTATATCCATGTATTTTATAGACAGGCAGCTATGGACCCTCCCAGACACTATATATGACTAGCCTAAATATTCCTGACATAACTTTGATCCAGAGGTATAATAAGATTTTCTGGGTGTAATCTTGGTGTAATGATAATTTGGAACAGGGATAATCCCCCCATAGGCCCCCATCATCTTCCTGAAACGCTGACCAAATATTAATCCAGCAATTCGTCACAGTGGATATAATCTGACCACAAAGGCGTGTGCTCCATAGAAACACATGTTCTATAGAAGTGCATTGTGATGTGCCTAGACAAGTCCTAATGTTATACTCATGCCCCCCCTTCTCTTATATCTAAATGCTGATTGTCTACAGAAACCCTACAGAATTAAATATCATCTTTACTAATGGCCTATAGGCCCCCACTGGAGAACAGACCTGATTACTGCAGCCCCCCCATAGATACTTATACTCAGACCTATCTATTTATTAATTCTTCTCTCAGTCCCCTGCACAGAATAACCTATCTGATCACTGCCCCCCATAGTCTTACCTATCTGATTCATTCTGGCCCATAGCCCCCCACAGCACTCCAATTCTAATCCCCATACAATCATCTTACTGACAGATACTTTCTACCTCCACCATGTAACCTATGGGAAATTGTTTGATAGGCTGTTAAGCCTGGAAATGTCGCAGACAGGGAATAAATAAATATATATATATATATATATATATATATATATATATATATATATATGTACATATATATACATTCTCTACGTTTGGTCAGTGGTCTCTGACCTGGATCTGCTGGCAGGCAAAGTGCTGCTGGAACTTTTTTATATATATATATATATATATATATATATATATATATATATATATATATATATATATATATTCACATAACCTTATACATGACCTTTTGTAATGTTTTAGGCACAGACAGAAAGAGAGGCCGACAGACATACACCAGGTACCAGACTCTGGAGCTGGAGAAGGAGTTCCACTATAATCGCTACCTGACAAGAAGAAGGCGCATAGAGATCGCACATGCCCTGTGTCTGACTGAGCGACAGATCAAAATCTGGTTCCAGAACCGCAGGATGAAGTGGAAAAAGGAGAACAAGGCTTCCAGCCCTTCCTCAAACAGCCAGGAAAAGCCGGAGACTGAGGAAGAGGAAGAGGAGTGACCAGACCCCTGAAAAGACTGGTGCCCCCCCCCCTCCACAAGATCCACTGGATCCTGTCATACTACCTAGATCCCTTTTATACTATAGGGTTAGCTACCTACCCCCCA
>NC_091467.1:20618300-20633300 GCF_027789765.1 Dendropsophus ebraccatus
CATGCACCCATCATCCTCTCTATAAGTATACACTATAACCATTGAAGGCATGAACCCATAACCATTGAAGACATGCACCCATCATCCTCTCTATAAGCATACTGTAAGTATACACTATAACCATTGAAGGCATGCACTTGTAATGAAAGTTTAGTGTAATGAAGCACTCCCAGATGATACTTTAGCTCAGTGACTTATTACCAGTTGCAGAGTTGAGGCTGCCACATTTCCTTCTGTGTTGTGTTTGTTTGTGTGTGTTGTGTGTTGGAGCTGGACCTGCCGCCCATTAGTCAGGATATAAAGTGCTGTATCCATTAATGCACAGCTTGTGGCGATCAATACATTTCATTATCACTTAAATGCTCGAATCTATTATTCTAACTGGTTGGAGCTAAGAACTCAGAGCATTCACAGAGCTGAGAATATGGGAATTTACAGGCAGAACCTATGAGTCACAATGATAGTCACCCCCCCCATTATTCTAGCTGTTCTATAGGTAAAATCTACCTGTATATATATATATATATATATATATATATATATATATCAATCAGCATAGATCAGTTATTTCAAGTTAAAATATGTATAGTAGTAAAACACAAGCTATATATTTATATAATATATATATATATATATATAGATAGATAGATAGATAGATAGATAGATATTATAATATATATATATATATATATATATATATATATATATATTACATATACTTTTGGATTTATATATATATTTATATTCAGCATCATATCCTTATTGGAGGAAAAATAATAATAATAATAATAATAATAATAGTAATAATAATTTTTATATATATATATATATATATATATATATATATATATATATATACATAGTCCCCTACCAGAATATACGTAGACTTTTGCAGACATGTCTAATGCTACTGCAACAAATGATTTATGTGACAAACAGCAGGAGGCAGTAAACCGAGCTTTTTCTAATATAAGAGCTTTTTCTAATATAAGAGCTTTTTTTTGTTCTCTCAGGTTCAGTATTTGGGCCCAGTGGAAGAAGAGGACGACAGACCTACACCAGATACCAGACCTTGGAGCTGGAGAAGGAGTTTCACTTTAACCGTTACCTGACCAGAAGACGCAGGATCGAAATCGCCCATTCCTTGTGTCTGACTGAACGACAGATCAAGATCTGGTTCCAGAACAGGAGGATGAAGTGGAAAAAGGAGAGTAAACTACTCAACTCTTCTGTGCAGAGCGCAGGGGAAGAAGAGAAAGCCGCCGAGTGAAGAAAAGGCGCACACCTAGCGCCACATGCGCTCTAATCCTTGTATCTTGAATAAATTATTATAATTGCACACAGGACTGGTAAAGAACAGATTATCTGTATTATAACTACCTATATGTCTGACTGTCATCGCTCTGGAATACGCCCCTAATATATATATATATATATATATATATATATATATATATATATATATATATATATATTTGTCTAGGTGTTCCATGCACGATTTGGCATATATTGAGTTTGTTGTCTAGTGTATTATTTCCATGTCTACTGAAAACTTAAATACTACCTAGAAAAAGTCATTGTGAAATGGTCTATTTTTATTATTATGATAATTGTTGTTATTATTATTAGTTTTCAGTGTGTGGTTGTTGTTTTCTTTCTCTTTTCTGTTATTTTTTTCCCTCTTCCTATTCTATCTATTTGTAGTTGGGGTTGGCCTAGTGATCTGATCTGACCTGTCCATGACAAGGACCCCTGCTAGCTAATAATCCCAGTGAATGGAATCAGATCTAGCCCCAGTGATGTTATATTACCAAGCACAAATAGTCTTATGTCTGTATTTTGTAGCTCACCACCCCTGGGAATTCCGACTGACCAAACATCCGTTCTCATTATAAAACCCTGGCTGTGTTCCTGCACTTTCCCAACATGAGAGAGGTACAGTATCATGGAGAATGGAGAAATTCAGGCTCCAGCAGCTCAGCGCCCTCTAATCCAATTCCCTCTTGTTCCTATGAATGCTAGGCAGCTCGTCTGGGCTATTTGATTCAATGTTGTGGACAATGCATACTTGTGGTTTATTTTCTCTGTATATTTAGCATTATGGATTCAAATGACTGGGAATAAAACATGGCGTTTCTATGAAGAACGACAACAGTCTGGCTTCTTCTTCTTCTTCTGGATTATTTAATAAAGACTGTGGTTTATTTCTATCACATCCTGGTTTCCTCTCTCTCTCTCTCTCTCTCTCTCTCTCTCTCTCTATATATATATATATATATATATATATATAAAACTATGTTGGAATAAACACAACAGTGACATTGAGAGTCTAGTCCTGTAAAATATATATATATATAATATATATATATATATATTAATATATATATATATATATATATATATATATATATATATATATATAAAATGACATTTTATTCACACGATCGAATTTATTCCTATCCCACCTATATCCCCAGTTTATACAAGGTTTTTACCATAATAATAAATAGCTACTTCAAGACACCACAATAGCAGCATTTGCAGATGTTCTACTAGTTGAATAAATCTATAGATTAGTACACGTACATCAGGATCGAAGCCTTTAAACAGATATTTTATATTCCAAATCCTTCCTTTTTTCTTTCTTTTTTTCTCTTTTTCCATGTTCCAGACATCATTATAGATGTTTTATGAGTCTAGACAATAGGCTCAATGTAGGATCAAGCAACTCTGAATATTATAATGATATATTTCGACATTTAATCTGGCCTAATTATATTAAGAGTGAGACAGACATATGTCTTTATTAAGACCTAAAAATATATATATATATATATATATATATATATATATATATAAAAAGGGGCATTTAATGGGTTATTTTTCTGGGTGTGTACCCCGCTGCAATGCTCCGTCTTGCCGGTAGGTGGCGCGGTCTGCCAACAGGCAGAGCTCAGCTTCCCTATGATTTTTTCTTTTTGGAAGCTGTACATTGACTCGGGCCTAACGATTCTCAGATCGTCATTATTTGTAACCATAGAGCATGAATTACCTCTTGAGGTCATCAGTGAGAATTTACGACTGGTCAACAAAAGCACGTGATTTCCAAACGCACCCACACCCCCATATTTGGCCGCATACATAGCAAAAACGGAGTACAGTGCATTGCTATAATTCATGAATACATCATAAATCGTCAGACGCGGGGTGATCCACAAATCAAGCCTCCCAAATTCACCCAAATGAGTTCCTACTTTGTGAACTCGTTCTCAGGGCGCTATTCTAATGGCCCCGACTACCATGTGTTAAATTATGGCACTGGAAGCAGCAGCAATGTGAACGGGTCTTACAGGGAGGCAGGCAGCATGCAGCCCACCTCTTATGGTGCTTACAACTACAATGGCATGGACCTGAGCGTCAGCCGGGGGAGCGCTACCGGCAGCAGCGGCGGCGGCACTCACCACTATGGGGACACTACCGGCGCCTTCCCACCCCAGGAGAACAGGTTCCGAGCCGCTTCCAGCTGCCCCCTTTCCTCCCCAGAGTCCCAGAGCCATGGGGGGAAGAGCGAGCAGATCCCCTCAGACCCGACCACCTCCAGCAGCAGCCACTTCACAGAGGTGGAAGAGACCAGTGCGTCGTCGGACCCCGAGGAAGCCACCCCGAGAGGAGGAAGCGCTGCCCGGGCACAGCAAGAGGGCAGCAGCCCCCCTGGAGCGACCACTGCAGACGGACAGACCCCACAGATCTTCCCCTGGATGAGGAAGCTGCACATCAGTCACGGTACCGATGCTTTTTACTTTCAATTTCACAGGGGCAAGGAGATGAGGAAGCTCAGGGTTCGTGCAGCTCCGAGCCCCAGTAGTATCCAGATATACAGGAGCTGTACGGGTAGAATAGTAATAACGGTTTTGTAAACATAAAAGAAATCCTAACGGCTGCAGAGAGGTTTGTGTCAGTTGGAACAACGGGCAATGAGGGAAAAGGACGGTGCATTATGTGGGATGACCAGGGTGTGTGGGGGTAATAGAAGGGGGGGGAGTATGGACAGGGTTATAACAAGGGTTGTAGAGAGAAGAAAGAAAAGGAAATATATATATATATATATATATATATATATATATATATATATATATATATATATATATATATTGTAAGGTATGGATAAAAAGAATTGTATAAAAATTGTATAAAAAGGAAAGAATTGAAAAAATAAAAATTTAAGATTTTTTTTTTTGGGGAGGGGGACAGTAGTCCAATGCAGATCTGTGAGAAGAGCAAAGCGCAGATGTGGAGGTGACTGCAGAGCTGAATAGAAAAGGGCGTAAAGTGGAGGGGGAAAGGGCAGACTAGTGGGGGGCAGTGCACACAGGTGCGGTAATCCTATCCTAATAACCGCTCTCCTCCCCATGCAGATATGACAGGTCCTGATGGGAAGCGGGCGAGAACAGCCTACACCCGATACCAGACCCTGGAGCTGGAGAAGGAATTCCACTTCAATAGGTACCTGACCCGGAGAAGACGCATAGAAATCGCACACACACTCTGCCTATCCGAGCGACAGATCAAGATTTGGTTCCAAAATCGCAGAATGAAATGGAAAAAAGACAATAAACTGAAAAGTATGAGCCTGGCCACAGCAGGCAGCGCTTTCCAGCCCTGACAGCCAGGGACAGGCATGCCAGGACTGCACTCCTAGCACCCATATGGGACACCTCTAGTGGCACTTTCTGGGCACCTCTAGCAGGACAATGGTGGCTCCTGCCCAGGACACCCCCGTCCTTCTCCCTCATTTCTAGCTGTGTACAGTGCGCTCAGTCGCCGTGACCTTCCATGTTTGTGACTGTATCCTGCTGCTTTCTATGGACTACATGGCATGTTCATCCAGCTCCTCAGTGTCCTAACTTATTTATAACTGATGATGATGATGATTATATGAATAAAACGATGCGTTGTTCCATGTTTACAGTTTTTTTTTTCCAGGACAGGTAGGCTTTCATGATGCACTAACCCCCCCCCCCCCATTGCATTGTGTTTTTTTCAATGTCAGCTCTGTGTTCTATTGCTTGGTGGTTTTGTGTGTAATTGTTATCTTATTACAAGGGATTACAAGCTACTGTCAGTGTTGGGGGGAGTGAGTGACATGTTGTGTCTATTGGCGGTACCTGTATTGTCTGTCTGCCTGGGGATTTGCCAATCCATTGTTGTATTTGTATTAATATTAATAATAATAAAAATAGAAAAAAAAAAAGTTTCTCTAATTGCCAGATGTGTCGTGTCTATTCTATACTGTCCTCTATCCTGCTGCGCATTTCTTCATTGTATGTTCAGGTCACAACATGGGAGGGTGAAATAATTGTGTTATTTTAAGTTAAAAAAAAAAAAAAGTTTCTGCAAACTTCCCAAGTACATTCTCACTAAGGCACACTCCACTCACACCAACAAGTAGAAATCAGAAGTCAGAGGTGATAGCACTTACCCCAGTCCTGCTGGGCCTTCTGGTGGAGTTAGGGGGTAGGCTATACCATCCCAATCCCTATTGCTATTTTAGCAGAGGCAAACTACACCCAAAGTAGGTATGACATTTACATGTCAAATGGGTACGGTTTTATCTAGAAGTTAGATCGTAAAAATGGCCCAGACCTCAGACAGATACCCCCTCACTGGCTCTCAAAAGTCACGTGAGCTCCATAAACTTAGGTTTATGGTTTTAGGGAGTTGACAATGTACAATATATTTCACATTCTCCACAATGTTAAGTGACAGTTTAACTGGCTTGTGAGGGACTCAGCCAGGGAGGATTGCTGCTGCTGCAGATGAGCTGCTACAGGGAAGGACACACACTGCAGGAGCACTGCTCAGGGCACAGGAGGCACGATCTGGCCACCAAAAAAAGTAAGTTTCATATATATATATATATATATATATATATTCATGCATATGTAATGAGATGCAGCAAATTATTGAATAGGAGGGAAAGTGATGAATGAGGCTACGAAAAAAAAAATATGCAGAATTGTCTGAAAGTGTGTGGATCGCTTGTAGACATGACAATGATCGATCATTCACTGTATTATTAAAGAAATCGCATGGAGCCTATAGACATATAATGTGTGTGTGTGTATATGTATATATATATATATATATATATATATATATATATATATATATATATATATATATGTATACACACACACACAGAGTTCATTCTGTATCGTAGATTAGAGTAGAATTCTATGAAACACCATCATCTTTTTCGTCAGTCGAAAAGATCGTTCGTGGTGATAGATAATAATAAACGATAAATATTTTAATATTATTATTATTATTATTTTTGTCAAGATAAAGTTGTGGCACATGTGTGTGACATAGAGATAGAAGACTGCATAGGATATTTTACAGTCGAGAATTTAGATTTGGGAATGCGACATCTGTTCTCAAAGTTCACCCAACACTGCATGTCAGGAGAAATGGATTTAGTGGGGAATTACAGATGACAAATCATCTTTGAGGGTCGTTTAGCGAGTCAAATTACAATAGGAATAGTGTGCTAAATTTGTTGAAGGCATAAAGGTTTTTTTTGTTTTGTTTTTTTTCTTCATTAATTTGTTTATAGTTGAGTTTAATAGACGGAATGTGCAATCAGGGGCAAATTCTACATTGCAGCTCCTAATCACCCAGACTGCAGATGATTGCGGCAGGATGAGGGGAGTCTGGGGGGGGGGGGCACACATCTCTAGGTGCACTCTTCCATGAGGATAGAATAAACAGGAAAGCAAGGATATGGCTGAACAGACACAAAGGATTTTTATTTGTTTCCTCTTCTGCTGGTAGAAATTTTTTATGACTATTAGTGTGGAATCTATCTATCTTCTATCTATTTATCTCTTATTTATCTATCTATCTATCTATCTATCTATCTATCTATCTATCTTCTATCTATCTATCTCTTATCTATCTATCTATCTATCTATCTATCTATCTATCTCCTATCTATCTATCTATCTATCTATCTATCTATCTATCTCCTATCTATCTATTATCTATCTATATATCTATCTATCTATCTATCTATCTCCTATCTATCTATCTATCTATCTATCTATCTATCTATCTATCTATCTCCTATATATCTATCTTCTGTCTATCTATCTATCTATCTATCTATCTATCTATCTATCTCCTATCTATCTTCTATCTATCTATCTCTTATCTATCTATCTATCTATCTCCTATCTATCTATCTCCTATCTATCTATCTATCTATCTATCTATCTCCTATCTATTATCTATCTATCTCCTATCTATCTATCTATCTATCTATCTCCTATCTATCTCTCTATCTATCTACTATCATCTTTCATATATTTATCTCCTATCTATCTATCTATCTATCTATCTATCTATCTATCTATCTATCTATCTATCATATATCTACTAGCTATTCGTTCGTTCGTATATATATTTTCGTTAACCTGATTTTTTTCCCAGTATTTGTATCAGGTTTGCATTAGTATAAAGGATGAGTCTGCTGGCTGGCAGGACTGCAGTGGTGGGCACAGTCCCTGGCACTGCAGTAGAACGCTGCACTTTTCACCCCCAGGCCGCCTGTTGTACCCTGAACCCTCCTTCACCTTTCCTCCATCATCATCATCATCATTCTGCCGAGAATTAACGTTTCTATAATTACCAAACTCTCCCTCTTTTGCTCTTAATGCAGGGAAGTTTGTGGAGGGAGATGTTTTATTTGCTGGTTAGTAGAAGTAGGTGATGGAAATCTGCTAAGCGATTTAATTAGGAATATCAAATGAAAAGCAAAGGGGGCACAAATGAGCTGAAAAAAAAAAAAAGCGCAGCTATTCTAAACGATTAAATCGCCATTTTGGCAGGATAATGGGGTTTGCATTCTGAATGGGAGAAGCTTTGCACATACCCCATCAATTATTCATAGAGAGAGAGGGATCATTGCGAGGTCAGCAGTCTGGTGCAGAGAACAGAACCAAGCAGAGCTCACCCTCCACTGCCGGGAATGGTTACCCACAAGGGCCACTGGCCGACACACCGACCCCGGATTCTGATCTCACTAATACATATATATTTATGATCACAATGAATGAATGGAAGGATGGATTATAAATATATAGTACAGTTCAGTTCTAGCATCCATTCCTCTCTTCTTCTTTTTTTTTTGGTTCTCTATGGTCCAGGTCACATGTAGGTAGCCTAAAAAAATTACTTTTTTTTAGCTCCTCACTCTCTATCAAATAAGGGGCTAAGTTCAATGCAGTCACGGTTATTAGGACTGCAGATTAGTGACTTGCAGTACCCCATAGTGACCAGCAGAGCCCGCTTTAGACCAGGTTCACAAACAGTTTATGGGCATAAATACACTGACCACCCTGCTGATTCCTGTACCTTAAAACATTTTATACCCCTATTCCTTCTATTATTATACTTAATACATTGAATATTAGATAAAACTAAAAATGTCAATAGTAATAATGCATTGGATTTGGAGAAAATATAATCCCATTGTAGAAAGGAAATACCTGTATATTATAGGTCACATCCCTGTATGTTTACTGTCATTATTCACTCCTTTTTTTTCCATACAGGTCTAAAAAAAATAAATAAAAAAAAATAAAAAAAATCTGAGCTCTTTACTTGAAGGGGCAGTAGATAGAGAGCTCCTGATAGGGTCTGTCTGCCCCAGCCTTAGGGCAGCCTGACAGCTTCTTGTTAGCAACCTATTATGGCCCTTGAGGTCAAGAAGTGGAGGGTCAAAAGTTTACGTATGTAATTCACTGCTGCACTGATCTATAGATCCATGGTCCTTATAGCACAGATCAGTTCCTTCTATTGTACAGCACGTGCACCGACTACTATAGAAACAATGGATTTGGGATGACAATCTAATACGTGTCAAACGAATATGACGTCTAGATCTGAGTATACAGGGAGATTACAGCTGTGTCATGTACAGTAATATGGCACATATTCAGTGTAGCAGATTAATGCAGTGGATTCTGCACACTATTAATGTAATATACTGTAGTAAACATACACTAATAGGCAATCATGGTTATAAATCCAATACATCCTATTCTCATTACCACATATCCAATATGGACCAGCTAATTATGGGCAAATGAACAGGAATATTGGTGTAATATCATCTGTGTCTGTAATAAAGGAGGAACTCAGGACAGAATAGCTGCAATGTAAATATGCTGGGCTTATGGAGTTGTCAGGGGAACCCCCAGAAATAGCACTTCCAGTAGTAATGTGACGACCCCTGCCACCAATATCAGTAATGCCCTAATGGTGGTGATGGTGATATTAGATGCAGATTAGGATGACACATTGCACTACACAGTCATCACTAATGAATAGAAAGGTAATGTAAACAATAGAAAATAATAATATAATGCAAATAATAAAAATATACAGAGAATGGGGGGGGGGGGGGTTAAACCGAAAAAGGGGAAGAAAAAAAACATAATATTTTAGAGGTTTATTCTCATAAAGCAAAATAGGATAAGAAAGTAGGGACAACCCAATTTTCTAGTACTCTGTGACATATTTAGATGCTATTGTATATGGAATAATGGAATGCAGATAATAAATCAGGATAAATCCAGTATTATTATTATTATTATTATTATTATTATTATTATTATTATTTCTTCTTCAATTATTACTATTATTATTATACCAATTATTGTTGTTATTATTATATCAATTATTATTACTATTATAATACCAATTATTGTTATTATAACTACTACTACTATTATTAATAATATTATTATATCAATTATTATTTTACTATTATTATTTATTCACTTGAATTATTCTCTGTGTACTGTCATATGCATATTTTCTAAAGCACTACTGAATAGGTGCTTACTATAGTATATATAGTATATTATATAGTTTTATACATTATATTGACAACTATAACTATTAAATTGCCACATTTTGTAATTTTATGCTGTACACACTTTATAGCATCAAATTGTAAAACCACTAAACTGCTACACTACAACATTCTATTATTCACACCCTTGAAACCTAGTCTATAGTGGCAAATTAAATATATAATGTGTATAATAATAAATACCTTGTAAACAAATTTATTGGGGGGAAAGATTTGTGTTCCCTAGATATGCAATGTTTTACATGAATACAAAATGACTTCCATTGAACCATTACTGGTATTGAAGCCTTATGTATGTATGTATGTATGTATGTATGTATCTATCTATCTATGTATCTATGTATATATGTATGTATGTTCACTTATTTTTATTTGTATTGAAAACAAAGGGTAAACTTCATTATTTTAAATTGCTTTGTTGTTGTTGTTTCCTTCTATACATCTAAAGTTTATAAAACTGTATGTTCTTTATATGATACAAAGATTGCACATTGCATAGAAAGTAACATGTTGTTGTTGTTGTTGTTGTTGTTGTTGTTTTTAATTCTCTGCTATGTCAGTGTAGATAGAAGCCCCCTGGTTGGAGGGCTGGGATGATCCATGGGTCCTGATATAGCAATGTGCATGGATGTATTGCTGCTGCTTGCAGGCTGTGAGTGGAGTGGGAGAGGCCAGGACAGGGTGAATCGCAGGTCACAGCTTGTAGGAACTATATGAAAATGCCAGCGGCTATCACACACACCACGCCTCGCTGTTTAACAAAGACTGACAAACTATGAGATTAATTCCCCCCAAAAAAACTGGGGATCTGTGTTACCAATGGGCTCATAAGGCCCCTGAGCCTGAGCACACCAAGGAGAAGAGCCTTGTACTGCGCTGCTGCTGCTGCTATTAATATAATGCACCAACAGAAGGAGCAGAGGCAATGGTGGTGTACAGTCCCTGAGCTTAGTGACATCTAATATTTTACTCTATGGAAGAAGAAAGACATGCAGGAAGAGGCATGGAGTGATGGAGGTATGTGACCAGGTCTGCAGCAGGAGAGGTGGAGGGGGGCAGCAGGGGGTGGGAATCCTACAGGTAGAGGAACCCACATGCAGGTACATGGAGGTACATGGAGGTATATAGGTCTGCACTGGATAGAGAACAACATATAATAATAATAATAATAATAATAATAATAATAATAATAATAATAATAATAATAATAATAATTGCTATTAGGAACATTGTAACCTGCAACACGTAAGTTAAGTAAAAGTTACTGTAGTCCAACATAAAAGAACAATTCAACAGGCCTAATCTGAATGGTGACATAAGTAGTGACTGAAGAGATGGTATTTATCTATAAAGATAGAAAGAAAGAAAGAAAGAAAGAAAGAAAGAAAGAAAGAAAGAAAGAAAGAAAGAAAGAAAGAAAGATAGGAGATAGATAGATAGATAGATAGATAGAAGATAAATAGAAGATAGATAGAAAGATAGATAGGAGAGAGATAGATAGATAGATAGATAGATAGATAGATAGATAGATAGGAGATAGATAGATAGATAGATAGATAGATAGATAGATAGATAGATAGGAGATAGATAGGAGATAGATAGATAGATAGATAGATAGATAGATAGATAGATAGATAGGAATGAGAGATATAGATAGATAGGAGATAGGAGATAGATAGGAGATAGATAGATAGATAGGAGATAGATAGATAGATAGATAGATAGATAGATAGATAGATAGATAGATAGATAGAAAACACGACTACTATGTAACAATTAAATAGAAATAAAATCTATTCTGCTTGTATGTCTCATGTATACAGAAATGCCATGCAGACAATCTATCTTTCTCGTTTCCATGTATAAATGTATTCTGATCTGTGCACACTCCCTGGTAGGAATAGACCCTGTATGTGAAGAAATATGGATTGTCCCATTGCTGTTGATGTATTATTTTATGTTCTTTTCTGTAGCTTGATATGTACTGTATGTGTCAGTAGCCTATAGTCTTCCTAGTCTCTTCATTGAGTCATTTCTGGAATAATTTGGTGAAGAGTTATAAATGGTGATTCTGGCAATAATGGTGGGAGATTAGAGGATGATGATGTATCATACAGCCCTATGTACAGCTCTGGGTGCTCTGTGCACAGATAGCAGCCTGGCTCAGGAGTATTCAGCTAATTTACTGCTTGTTTATGAAGGTGTAATGTCATCCTGTATATATTCCTCATATCATTATGTGTTATATCCGACAGAGATATTTATGGTGGGAAGTTCCATCCTCTTCCCTACCTGAGGCCAGCGCTTTATTTATGGCTCCATGTGGCTTCTCTCCTCTAGGTCTGACTATACTACTATTTATTCATTGATTTGCTGGGATCACTTGTCCTAATAACCTTCATTGGATCTGCCAGGAAGCAATGAGAAGATCATGTCTGTCTTCTGTATGTACCCTGTAGATCCGAATTTGTGTGAGCACAATCATTTCACAAATTCGTGTCTGGGGGGATATGCAGTTGACATAAACGCTACAGGCGCAAAGATGGCGCAAAAAAAAAATAAATCTGAGGAGAATTGGGCTGTTTATGAAGTGTTTTATGTAGTTTGCTTGTTGAGATAGTTCCAGAACTTGATAGTAATATAATAATGCATGACTCTTCTGCTAGAACATTCATTTTGCTGTGCGACAAATCTCTTCTATTTCTCCCCATACTGTGCTCCAGTGACTTGCAATAGGCAATTTAATAATGTGCCTAAATGGAATTTAGTAAAGCAAGTATCCCGAATTAGTTGATGAATTTTCTATCGATCCAGAGCAGGACATATTTGTCTCTGCCAGCTAAAGTTCTGTCTGCAGACTCCAGACAGACCAGTGCGCCAACTGCAGCTGCAATCTGCGCCTTTTTATTTTTTTTCTTCTTCTTCTTCACTTTAAATATCATTTTCTAGTGGTCAGAGATTTTATTTTGGTTGATGATGGACAGGGACAGAGGTCACTAGTGGGGTACACTCTACCTGGTATATAATACTCTAGCTGGCTTCTTTCAGGGGGTGGGTGTTTTTTTTTTTTTTTTGGATAACCTGACTGCGCTATGGAGCACGTTTCCTTATCCGGGGATGGTGGGAAGGATTCTATTGGCTCCTGGTGTCACATGCAAACTCAACTTTGTTCACTTGACAGTAAAGTAGGAGGGTTTTACCAAACAGGAAAACGAGCAGGACTACAGGAATAAATTGTATATGGCTTTTGGGTTAAATTCAAACAAATAAATGACCATGAGTTCGTTTTTGATCAGCTCCAATTATGTGGACCCCAAATTTCCACCGTGTGAGGAATATTCCCATACAGATTACCTGCCTAGCCCCTCTCCAGAGTACTACTGCAGCCAGAAGAGAGAGAACAGCTTCCAGCATGGGGCGACCTACCCCCGAACTGCCTGTACCAGCCAGCACTACTCCTCCTGCCAGGGCTCCGGACCTCCAGCCTCCTCCATCATCCCTCCACCGACTCACCCACAAGTTGGACTGCTTCCTGAAGACAAGCATCAGAGTCAGACCAAGTCCCCCTCGTCCTGTAGCCAAGTGTCCTCAGATCCCAAGCCCTCAGAGTCCTCCTGCCAGAACCCAGTGGTCTACCCCTGGATGAAAAAGGCGCACCTCTCTACTGGTAAGTGCGCCAGTTGTCTCTTCTCTTCCTACTTTGGAAATTGTGTGTGTGTCCTTTTAAAATTTACGATCTCCTGTTTGCAGGGCAGTATAATTACATCCTCCATAAATTTTTATGACTCTGTTTGGCCAGCTGCCTTTGATGTACACTTTACCATCCTCCTCCAATTTCTCCATCCTCCTTCTTTTTTTAGTTAGTGTTGTGGCCCCTTCCTACATTAAGCTTTTATGTTATTTCTAATTTGCGTTTAAGTGGCAGATTGGGTAAACTTTCACTGCATCCTGTCACTTTAAAAACTTCAGAGCTAACGTGTAACTAGGAATCAGGGAATATCTATCTATCTATCTATCTATCTATCTATCTGTCTATTATCTATCTATCTATCTATCTATCTATCTATCTATCTCCTATCTATCTATCTCCTATCTATCTATCTCCTATCTATCTATCTATCTATCTATCTATCTATCTATCTCCTATCTATCTATCTATCTATCTATCTATCTATCTGTCTATTATCTATCTATCTATCTATCTATCTATCTGTCTATTATCTATCTATCTATCTATCTATCTATCTATCTATCTATCTGTCTATTATCTATCTATCTATCTATCTATCTATCTATCTGTCTATTATCTATCTATCTATCTCCTATCTTTCTATCTATCTATCTATCTATCTATCTATCTATCTATCTATCTATCTCCTATCTATCTATCTATCTATCTATCTATCTATCTATCTCCTATCTATCTATCTATCTATCTATCTATCTATCTATCTATCTATCTCCTATCTATCTATCTATCTATATAGATAGATATCAATGTTATGTATTTTTTTTTTATAAACACACACACTTTGGTGACTATGCACACCTACATAAAGATCATTTAATATATATATATATATATATATATATATATATATATATATATATATATATATATATATATAATTTATAGCTAGGGGGGACAGAAAAATTGCACTCAACAATTTTTTTTTTACTTTTTTTTTTTTTTAAATCCACTTTTAGTAGTGAGCGTCCACCTCTAATAGAGCCTGTATTGTGTGTGATTCTCTTGCAGTCAATGGCTCTTATTCTGGAGGAGGAGAACTCAAGCGCTCCCGCACAGCCTATACCAGGCAGCAAGTGCTGGAGCTGGAGAAGGAGTTCCACTACAACCGCTATCTGACCCGCAGGCGCAGAGTGGAAATTGCGCACACGCTGCGCCTTTCTGAGCGACAAATCAAGATCTGGTTCCAAAACAGGAGGATGAAATGGAAAAAAGACCATAAGCTCCCAAATACTAAAATCAGATCGAACCCCTCCTCAGTGGGGGAGCAGAGCCAGAACAAAGGTTCCCCCTAAAAATCTCCAGCTCCAAT